>NW_024883506.1:0-79120 GCF_019059575.1 Amphibalanus amphitrite | reverse complement strand
ACGAGGACTCTGTAGAGTTAACACTAATCAAATATTGAAGGAGAGAAGAGGATTGTAAAATGCAGCTAGACCTAAAGGCTAATCAGCCGACCAGTCACCAACTTCGTGTCGGTCACCTAGATCATGCGCAAAGGCAGGACGGATTTGAGCCAAATAGTCATTTTGGGGTTGCGTTAATTATGCGTAGGAATACCGAAGGAAGCCATCAAGAGAAAAAGTTAATATTTCAATCATAAAAGACAAAATATAGACCTCTATCGCTAGTTCCAGTGGACGATAGATTTGCATTGCACTGAATAGGTAAGGGATGTGACATAATTGATTGACAGCATAAAAGCAATACGGATGAGTGTCATATGAACAGCTTAAAGCATGTCCTCCATTGATTCTCAATTTGATTATGAAGACCCACGAAAGCCAAGTATTTCAAACGTTCAAGGATTGAACGATAATACTTGGAAACCATACATTTCGAAAGTAGTTAGTGATCAATTTGATCAATATCTTAGCAAGTGCCTTGATATAATTTTGAGTGCCCGAATGATTCTTCAGCTCTTCTCAAGAAAAGCTTCAAAGTCAGCCGGAAACGGACCGGAAGTACACCGGAAGTGAGCCCGGAACTGCGAGTTTCCGGTGGCGGCTGGCTCTATGAGCGATCTAACCCTCTACCCGATCGCACAATGCGATCCTAGCGGATATTAGCGGGTTCACGCACGGACACAGCCCGACCCGATCGGGTATGACGTCAGTCAGTGACGTCATACTGGTGGCACTCACGGAGTGGCGGGAGCTGAGCAAATACCGGTACTCACACAGACACACATACAGACACACAGACATAAAGACGTCAGACACCACCCGATCCATCGCGGTACAGAGCGGCATAGTGGCAGGCTGGCAGCCGGCTGAAATGCACTATGGGAGAGAGAACAGCTAGCAAACGTGTCAGCCATTCCTAGATGCAGTCAAACGCAGTCGCGCCCAACGCACGATCCCTCAACAGTACCCCGTACTCATCTGTTCCCTTCTTCGCCCGGCTATGCTGATTAAAACACCGCAGAGGTATTCAAGATGACACTTTCAGCTACATAAAACAGGCACAGATGGCACCGAATTCAGCGCCTAGTAGTCCCCGCCCTCACCCTTATATGACGTCATAATATGTAGCGTTCTGGCGCAGATATCTGCCGACATCGCTGCATCATATTCAACCCGGCATGGCCTGATATTCATCTCCGTAACAGACAGAACGGGCTACCTATGATCCCGAATGTGTCCACTTATCGTCACTGTTCAGTTATGTATCGCAAAGCTTGATATACATTCTCCCGGCGGATTCACCACGCACATCCGTTCACGTGACCATGACGTCATCCCAGAGGTCCACAACTCTCCCGGCGGGAGGTCATCGGTGGCTGTGGCTCTCATCTCAGACAGAATCAGTTATCTCCCATTGGTGACGAGTCAGGGTTTTCAAATGCACCGCACTACGCTAGGGGTTCTCAAGCCCTACGCAGAGCAAGTATAATGGAATTAACCACTGCCACTAGTGAGCCTATCCACACAATGCCAAGCATATTTTCACTGCTCGTTCAAATTGCTACGATGGTTAATAAAGCCAAATGCAGTCATCCCCTACACAAGCACCGTCACACATCCCAGCCCTAAAATGTGCTACAAAATGCATAATAATGTGTGAAGAAGTTTGATGCACGATTTACGATTCTACTGATAGTGTAACGATTAAAAACTAACGCACGGTTTTATTGGGTGCTCGCCCTCTGGATTAGAGTCGTGGTACTTAGGTTTTCTAGCATTATTTTCGGTAACGTGTGCTGTGTGATTGTTCTGATGTTACCACCCGGCCTATTTGGTACACTTCTATTTAGCCTGCTGTAGTGAAGGAGCATAACTCTTGCTGACGACTGGGCCAGTCTGTCGGGTCGCTGACGTCCTCCACTGTGGTTTGATGCCCTCTGGTGGCGGACTTCACATGGACGTCGAGCTCCGGACTAGATGTCGCGACAGTCGCAGACAGCGTAGCTCCATCGCTGTTCACTGTCCGTGGACTGTTTCAGTGACTGTCCACTGCTCCACATATGCCGCCTTTCATTGCCGACCGTCCACCGTCCACCGTCCACCATCCACCGTCCACCGTCAAGCGTCCACCCCGCTAAACATGGGCATGGCTCGTGATCGCCCTGACCCTTTCAAACTGCTGGCTATAACTGTAACTACCTTTTCCCGGTTTGGTCACCACCATCTAATGTCTGTCACCAATGGCAAATGGCATTAGTTCACCAGTGGATTTTCCAGCGTCAGCAGCCACCGGCCAACGTCACCAATCAGTAGAGCACCGGTAAGGGGCCACCAGTCCGAGTCTCTATTTTTATGTCACCAATCTCTGCTAAGAGTTGAGCAAGTGGCCCGCTCCGATGAAGCGATTGAAGAAGTCAGTGACTACTCGAGATCATCAATTGATGTTCTCGTTGAATGTCACCACTGGTAAACGGTCCTTGGACAGTAGCTCGATTTCCGTGTCCAATGCCCATCAAAAGTTCTTGATCGAAGTTTCCCATAGACGTCCTCAATAGTTCTGTCATTCCTCTGTGCCAGCAGGCGATGCCTTCAGCCGCTGCTCCGCCTCGGTTCTCCCCTCCCTCCCTCCATCCCTCATCCTCCCTCTCCCTACCACCCTCCCTTCGGTCTGCTACCGGTCGGCCTTCTTGGAGACGCCGTTGCTCTCTGCCGTCTCCTCCATGCAGACATCGATCGAGTTGGAGACGCCCTTCTTCTCGTCGACGTCGTCTGGCGCGTCGTAGATATCCTCCTGTTTGTCCCAGTGCTGGCGATCAACCGACATCATCACCTGGTAGGAGACCAGCGCCGTGCAGAAGATGCCGCAGCCCAGGTAGAACACGTAGCTCCACCGCTCCATGGTCTGGTGACCGCGGATGATGGCGCCTGCGGGCGGAGAGGGACAGTGAGTGGAGGTTGAGGGTTCGATTCTCGGTGGAGGAGAAGTGATGGGCGATCTTTATGATTTTGTTATAACTGTTTAGATAATCGGGCTTTGAAAAGGTGATCTTCACCGAAATGAAAGAGAAAGATGGATTGAGTGAGGGATCGATACATAATTTGGAGCGTACAAGTGCAAGGATGAAGGAACCTATGCGACGCATCTGGTAATATCATTTCAATTGCCAATCTTTTTTTTAGTGTTTGCTATATGCTACTGCCACGAATATTTCAACACCAAGGAACGAGATAAAATGCACTCTGGCCGCCTTCTAAAAAGGACGCATTGAATGTGGCTGACTTCTATAAAAGACGCCTCGAGTCGTGCTTATCAATTACAACGACTTGTGGCCTGTACCAACATTTGAACCCAACATCTTTTGATATTCAAACCATCTACCAACCAGTAAAATGTGGTAATAGCGAGACCTAAACTTCCTGACTCCGCAGCCCCCCCCCTCCCCTTGTGACCTTTGCCTGACCTGTCACGATCGGGTTGAGCACGGCCACCGCGTTGGCCAGGAAGTTGGCGATGCCGTACACGCTTCCCGAGTAGTTGGGCGCGATGTCCAGGCTGTTCACCAGGTGTCCCGTGCCGATGAAGCCGTTGAAGAAGCCAGCCATGAAGAAGAAGAAGGTGGTGACGGCCGGCTGGCAGCCCACGAAGGTGACCAGCAACAGCAGCAGCGCGCAGCCACCGGTCACCAGAGTGGCAGCCGTACGGCGGATCTGTTCTGTGGTGACCCATCCGCGGCGCAGCAACAGGTCGCCGGCCAGACCTGCGCCGCAGAAGGCAATCCCTCTCCCCAGAAGTGGCAGGCCGCTGAGCAGACCGTTAGCGCGGATGTTGTAGCCGAGGATGTGCTTCATGTAGGTGGGGAGCGATGTGAGGAGGTAGGTCAGCCCCCAGCTGTTGGCACACTCTGTGATGACAATAGCCCAGACCGGTGGCGAGCGAAGCATCTGCAGGTACGGAGGTCGGCGCTCTGTGCGTCTCTTGGTGGCGTTGCCAGAGGCGATCAGACGTCTCTCTCGCTCGGTGATGCGGGGGTGGTCAGCAGGCGTGTCGTGCATCAGGGCGATCCAGGCCAGCAGCCACGCCACGCCCACGCCTCCGGTGATGTAGAAGATCGCTCGCCACCCGGAGCTGGCAGCTACCAGACCCGAGCAAGCGGACGTGGTGACGATGCCGAACGCCGTGAAGCCGTTGATGCAGCCGAGCGCCATCTGACGCTCATTGGTGGGGAACCAGCGACCCAGAGTGGGATACAGACACGGATAGATAACCCCGCAGGCCAGGCCTTGCAGGACCCGCACCACCATCACCCACGGCGCTCCGAGCGAGGCGGCAGCCGGGATCAGCAGGCTCAGGATTGCGTTGCTGCCCTGGCTGACTCCCAGAACGATCTTCGTTCCATAGCGCTCCGTGAAGTACCCTCCGGGAATCTGCGTCACCGTGTAGCCCCAGTAGAACGAGGAGAGGATCAGCCCCTGGGTGAACTCATCCCAGGCGTACTCGCCATCCTCCACGCGTGCGCCTGCTGAAGAAGGTGCCGTCTCGGTGCTGTTTCCTTCGGCGGAGGGCGGCGGGAGGTCGCCGCTGGCGTTCAGACAGATGGTGACGTGCGAGGTGCTGACGTGCGGGATGGCAGAGTGGTTCACCATTGCCACCACGCCGACCGACATGGTTACCCGCAGACTCATCTGCGGAACAGGGGAAACCGAGTTAGTGGGCATCCTGAGTTACAGGGTGTCCCATAAGTTCCTTCTCACCTAAATTTTTCTTTTAGAGGCTCTCTTATTTAAAGCCACGCTTAATTTATTTTGTAACTGAGCTTTTGGGGTTGCCAGGGCAACTGTGAATGTGCTCCACGGTAACTAATTCGTCTAGACAAAATATTTTTTGCCAGAGAGTTCACTTCCTGTGGAGACGGCTTACGCCGCAACATAGAGGTCTCCGATACGGGAACGTCTCGGTATTTAGTCCGCACTGGGCCATTCACAACGGTTGAGGGTGATTGAGGCCATCCAGTATGTAGCCAATGTCTGTCGCTAACTGGACGCACAGTCAACAAGTGACGCCGATGATTTGTCGGGAGTCAATCGCTGCAAGTTTATGCTCTTTTTTTTTGTCAGCTTTCACGAGTGAGCCATGTGGCCAAAACTGTGTGGCGCCAAAATGGCCGTCAAAAAGGTCTCAGCGTTAGAAAGTTGGTAAACATGCTTTTCAGGATGCATTACCAGCTGTCTAAGAGCATTATTTCAGGGTACCTAACTCAAGGTGACTTAAGCTCTACTTACCGGAGGGCTCAAAACAGTCAAAAACGTCTTAAAATGGCCAAACATGTGTTTCGTTATGCCTGAGGCTAAAAAAACTGGAGGGCCGATGACATCAATGTGGTCATCTGGACTACCTAGTCCGTGCTCGAGATAAAACACCCGTCCAAACCCCAAAACGGTCCCATATGGGCGACGGAAAAGGCCTTTGTGTCATCCCGCTTTATTCCTATGCAAAAGGCCAGGGTCACGGTAATGTGGGGTAATATGCGTCCAGACACTGATCACGTTGCGATTGATACTCCAGAAACAGTCTTGGGACGCAGAATGCTTCTCCAAGAAGATCTAGGAGGAGTTTCAGCTTTCTAGCTTAGCTCGAACCGCAAGTATGACCACATTTTTTTTAGGAGAAAATGGAATCCGGGAGGTCGTAGGCCCATCTTCAAGCAAGACAGTGCATCAGTGCACAGGTCAAGCAAAGCTTAGAAGCAGTGCCAGGAGACTGTGATAGGCGTCTGTGGCAAGATCACATCCCAGGCAACTCATCGGATCCAAATTTCATAAAAATGTGTTGGGAATATTGAAATCGAGGCTCGTCGAAGCGAAGCGGTGTTCCAGCATTGAGGAGCTCACGGACCATGCCAAGTCAGTCTGGGCTAACTTCAAGCCTGCTATGCTGCCAAACATGCCGGTTGGCATGTCGCAGCATGTATTCATGTGTTTGCCTATGAAATGGGGAGCACATTGAGGGATTATAAACATATCAAAACGCAATGTACTCTGTTTTACATGCAAATATAAGGTGAGAACGAACTTATGGGACACCCTGTAGTGGGGAGACAAGAAGTCGAGATATTTGGACAATGAGACGCGTTTTATTAAAGACAAAAGGCACTGAGCAGGGCGTTGAAAAGTCGCACTGAGAAACGGATAATCATGTGATGAAAACGATCATTACTATTGAAGTAAAAAGGCAACATCGAGAGCAAAACTTACAAATAGGTCAACTGGGGCTGCATTGTGCGATGTGAGGGACTATGCAAAGCAAAACAGTTATTACTCAGAATCAACTATTACAGAAAAATACGACAGTAAATGAAAGCGCTACCCCATTTACATAGGCGCGGGAGCCGGGGGGGCAGTGGGGGCAGCTTGCCCCCCCCCCCCCAACTCTGGGGCCGTGGGGGCGGTGCCCCCACAGCTTTGAGACGGAATACCACACTTGTTTTGCAAATGTTTTCTTTTTTTGTTGAAAAAGCCGAGGGGTGAAAAATAAGTGGCCTAAAACCGGTGAGAAAACTAGATTTGGGGGTACCCTAGGTTGATCTCTATCATGGTGTGCCCCCCCAGTCAGAAAGTAGTTCCCGCGCCCCTGCCCATTTACCTCCCCTCCCCCAATGAAATATTGTATAAAGATTCAAGTAAGATAAGGTACGTATATCGCCTGCTTACATCATATTTGAGGGCACACCCAGCCCCAGACGCCCACTCCAGATAAGAGGTTTGCTTGCAAACCACCTTCCTCATTCATCCCTTACTCTGATAGTTTCCCTTCGCCCACACTCAAGTTCTGGATATGGCAGCGCTCAGCGGCGGATCTGGCAGCCCGTCAGCTGACGCCCCGTCGGCTGAATCCTGTATCGATCCCGACCCAGCCAGCGAGCTGGCCACGTGCCTACACGTGGCACGTGGCGCGGGCTGCAGGCCGACCCGTGCGCCCCTCCCGCCTATACACGTGGTGCGGGCTGCAGGCCGGCCCGTGTGCCCCTCCCGGCTCCCCAGCTGAAGGGAGTGAGGCGGTGACATCTGGAGAGTTTTTTATCGCAGCTGTCCCGAAGGAGTCCCGGAGACGCTAGCCAACACCAGTGAACTGGAGTAGTCAGATTGAAAGGAACGCAACTGTGTATCGGTGAAATTGAGCTGGAAACTGTGGGACGCTAGAAGGCTGCACTGAGCCCTGTTTGGAATTAGAATTGAACACGCATTCGTCCCGGATGACGCAAACTCGAAGCAGTCAAGAGATCTCGTTTTGACTCTGAACGCCGAGTTTGTAGAGTGGGGGCGTCGCATTCGAGTGTGAGACAGCCGACTGAACTTTGCAGAAAACCCACGCCTTGCTGGGGATGAGGGGAGAGGATGGGAGGGGAGGGGAGAGGATGAGACTAACATCGATTGCGGAGTCTGGAGAGATGTGAGAGAGAGGGGAGGAGAAAGACAGAGATGTGGAGGGAGCGCAGCCCGTCGGTGCGACGATATCACGGTCTAAATGGAAACGGAATGGCTGCTTTATTCTACCAAAGGGATGCATCCGATATGGTAAAAGACGGAGATATGAAATAAAAGAGAACTTATCAGTGCATAATTCTATCGGTAGGCCACTTAGTCATTTGAGAGAAATCTTCTGACCATGAGCATTAACAAATTCCTTTGACATATTTTCTAAACTTTTTGCCACCGGCATCTCCAGCCCTCCAATCAGACAGTGACGTCATAATGACGTCAGCAGTCTCGTAGGGGGGCGACCGGAGGGGGGAGGGCGTGAGGGGGATTAAAGTTGTCTGAGCTGATAGTGCTATCACAAATCATGACATTAGTCAGGGACAATAGATTCGTCAGGCTGCCAGGCCTTTTACCTTATTATATATCGGTGTTACTAATTTCAGTCCAGGGCCTCGGCTAAGGAATTTTGACTACTGGGGCAAATCGTCAAAGTGTGTTGGCGCCATGCTGGGGGGGGGGGGGGGGGTGTTTGAACACCTGAGGTTTTTCGCTGATGTCTCAAAAACGGCGGCGCTCCATCATCCATCAATTCTACATGTGTTGTAAATATTTCAGACCAAGGTCATTCAAGATTAGGTCACCAGGTCACTTCAAGTGACCTCACCTCATAAAATGTTTCAATATAGGTATGCCGTAGCTACACCGACGAAGTGACCGATCGCTTTGAAACTTTCAGCGGTTGATAAGAGCAACAGCATGTACAAAATTTATATCTCGGAATTTTCATATCGTTGACCTAAGGTCAGCTCAATTTTGCGACCTCTATTATAAGTCAATGGGAGAAAATTCAAAACCACCTCTTTTGGAGGAAAGTTATCCTAAACACTATAAAACACTGTACGTGACTTCGACACACTGAACATGAAAATAGCACCCGTGACCCTTGTTTATGCCCCTGAGGTCATATCAGTTCACGAATGGTATCTAACAGTTTTTCGCGAATAACTTTGAAAGAGGCATGCTAGAGCGATGAAAATGCCTTAGTTGTGTTTGGCTCGACGATTCAGATCGACTGATATGCAACATGACAATTTCCGGTCAGATCATGACCTTAACCTGAGGTCGAATTTTCATGTTGACCTTCAAGGTCAAATTGTTGTCTTGACGAGAGGAACACGATGTCGGTAAAAGAAAGCTCGTGCGAGGCATGAGTCAAAAGTTATTGCAGAAAAATTGTTCCCGAAAAAATCGTCTATTTTGGTAGTTTTTGCCCCTTGCAGGCAAAACCGTTGACGTTAGGTCAAATCTAAGAGAAATAACCAGAAAGCATGCTAATATGGCTATCAAATGCGCTTTTCCGCGGTGCTGTAGCTCTAATTGGTTCCCGAGTTATGCGTCGGCATCTTGTAAACTGTCGATATTCGACCTGAAAATCGGCGAAATTTGGCCTTCACCATGACCTGACCTTTGACCTGACCAAGTAATTTGCCGAAGTGGCCGAAGTAATTTCGTCATTATTTTTGACGCTCTTTCGAACGAAGATGGATTAGGAGGTGCAAAAAGATATGTTTGCCAATGCAGCCTATATTTTTTATGGAAATTGAGGGTGCAGCTGCACACCGTAACTCCCTCTTCCGCCGCCCCTGATTTCTTGTCACAAACGTCTTCAACCGCTCCCGAATGAAAGAATGTACGTTAATATTGATATATTATCATTTTGTGGAGGTTGGGCAAAGCCTGACCACTACTGGGGCATTCCTTGACTCTACTGGGGCATTTACCCCAGTATGCCCCAGTAGTTAACATGTTAGCCGAGGCCCTGTTTCAGTCCTAAATGATACCATTATATGACGTCTAACTGCGGGAATGATTTATAATTTAGAAGAAGCTCCGACAGCTGACATGACAGTCGTGTGACAGTGGGCGCTTCAAGTTCCAGGAGACACTCTGAATTCTGCTTGTCTCGACGCCAACTCAACTTTTGCCATATGACAGTTTAGATGTCAGCCCGCAGGTCAGCTTAGATGTCAGCTTATGCCAGCTTAGATACCACAGCTGACAGATGGCAGCCCGATATAACTGACTGACTACTTACCGGCCTAGAACTTGTGACATTATCATTCCAACTAGACTATGATTCACCGTCCTAACTTCCTTCTTTTCTATCCTAACGATTGTATCCCCTTTCATCGTCTTTCCTCCCCCTCTCTCTCTCTCTCTCTCTCTCTCTCTCTCTCTCTCTCTCGCTCTCTTGCTCTCTCGCTCTCTCGCTCTCTTGCTCTTTCGCTCTCGCTCTCTCGCTCTCTCGCTCTCTCGCTCTCCCTCTCTCTTCTCTCTCATTCTCTCTCTCTCTCTCTCTCTCTCTCTCTCTCTCTCTCTCTCTCTCTCTCTCTCTCTCTCTCTCTCTCTCCCTCTCTCTCTCTCTCTGTCTCTCCACTCTATTATGCCCAGCACCGTCGCCAAATGCCCGAAATATTCCACCCCTGTCGGCTCAACAAATCACCGTACCACCCCGACCCTGCCCCCCCCTCCCCAGTGGCGACCCGAGGGGGAAGGGGCCAGTGCCAACTGGAGCATCGCACTTGCCAGTTGTGGCGCACCATAAAACCGAGGAAGCACCTCTGACGTCATCAACGTCACAGTAGAGGAGACGGGGCGTCATACCCATTCGGACGAGACATCTGCTAGGAAGCTACCGGGGTCATATCTGCCGAGGTCATGTCCGATGGGGCCGGCATATCCGACGGGGTCATATCCGCAGGGATGACCTGTCACATCCAATGGGATGACTAGTCATATCCTATGAGATAGCCCGTCATATCCCCTGGGTCGATCCGTCATAACCTCTTTCCCGGATGGCCCATGCAAGTAGCCAGCCCTTGGTTCCACCAAGACAACCATCTATTCCATCAGTAGTGATCATTTGTCCGGGCAAGCTGCCCCCGCCAACCAAGATCATTTGAACACGGTCGGATCAAATTTAGTACTTGCTCTACCAAAAACGACCCACTGTCCACGAAGGACAATATGCATTCAACTTTTTTTCTTAAATCCGTCCTTGACCCTCCTTTTCGTTGGAGGTCACGGCAAAATGTCACGAAGGAACCTATATCATACCAGCCAGACAGGGCAACTAACAGTGCCCTCCTACCAGTTTCTTACCAACTGGTTCATGACAGTTCATGATAAAGAGCTGCTCACTTCAGAGGCCACCGCTGACCGTGAGAGGCTGGCCACGACTGAAGAGATACAAATGGCTAACATGGACAATCAATCGGCCCGCCATGAACATAAAAAGGCTGGTTCTGGGCGTTAACGACCAGGCCGGAAAAACGTTTCAGAGAATGTGATAGGAGAATTTAAGTTTATGACAGAGATGAGATTATTAGAGTGAGTTATGTCATCGAATTGGTCTCCTAAAAAACTCCGCTAGTCTTGTTTTTCCTCCACTTAAACTCCTCTGAGTTACTTTAACCCTCGCATGTGTGCGGCGTTTGCCAGCTTCTAATGTGTAGGGGGGGGGGGTCGGTTGGACCCCCCCTTGCCGTTTGGCCCCTGATCGAGCTAGAGCTTCGCGGAAAAAAACGAGCGTGTTGCCCGTGACGAGAGGAAGCCGATGATACCCAATTTTAAGGTCCTAGGTCATTGGTTGACCTTCCAGGTCAGGTCAATGACCCAAAGTCGGGAAAATCGGGACCTGTTAGAAAGTCGTAAAGTGTGGCTGCTAAGGGGTTTTTCGGGGTGCTGATCACGAATATTGTGTTAGTTTTGATCACAGATGATGTCTTTAAGCATTTAGACCAGGTCGGGTCAGGTCAGGTCAGGTCAACCAGTAGGCGTCGTGACGGGTATTCGTAGTACGTGTCAACCGCCTCTGACAGCTTCGTAACATGTTACGAAGGCACCAAAACTACTTCTTAAATGTTCAAATGGTTGCTAAATTCGAATTCAGCTCCAAAAACTAGCCTAGAAACATGTACAGCTCGAAAAAGTGAACCGAGGTCACCCGAGGTCACCAAAGGTCAATGACCTGACCTGACCTTCAGGTGACCTTGACACTCACCCTAATGCATGGAAGCAACATCAAATCACATGTTTGAACGTTTGAAACCACGAAAAGCTCGCAAAGCGCGGCTAATGCAAGCCGACATACGCAGAATCGCGATTCCGGCCAAACATGGTCTCGGAAAAGAGGTCACAGGTCAAAGGTCATTTGGGTCAGGGTCATGAAATTTTCAGAGTAGGTGTAAAATTGATCAATGTGAGGGTACTGAAAGTTTCGTCGCGATCGGCCGCTTTTTACGCGAGTTATTCGCGAAAAACCATGGGGGGTCCATCCGACCCCCCCCCCCCTACACATGCGAGGGTTAACTGAAACCGGCATAGCGATAGAAGAGTACTGGTGGTAGAATTCAAAGGCTTTATTGCGACTGAGTTGCCTTGCTATAGTAGTGTAAAACTAATGGCATTAACGTGCTATTATTACCGAATCCTGATAGCATTTTTGTGTTGTTAATTGATATTTTGGCTCAAATATTGTCTCGAATTACGCTCGCTGCGCTTATCTCCATTAATCTACATTTTACCACATTTATTTATCTCAGACATGTCACCGTAGCTGTTATGTACACCCCCCATTATTTTGGAATTATCAACATTCAAATTTTCCGATTGTTTATTCCAAATCTTGTGCCGGCCCATTAAATACTGGCTAGCCCGAAAAGCCATCCTAGAAGTCCTTTCTGTTCACAGATGAGCAGCATTTGGGGTTCCGATCACATAAAGCACACTTCACAAACTTTCGGGTCTTACGGACGATGAAAGGCGCCTGACAAACTTCGTTCGATTCAATCAAAATATGGCCAACAGCGTAAACAAATAAAATCTAGGGAACTTTTAGCATCAGCGTTGAATAATGGAGTCGTGCCAACGCATTGAGAGCTGACTCAGGCAAGAAAGACAACTTAAGTAGGTGAGTCATAAAAACGTCTAGCGACGTATGGTGCGTGACCGTTTTGTACCGGAAATGTCTTTAAATTTGTGGATCCATATTTTATGGTTGTGAATAACTAGTGTAAGATTTGATCTTTTCAATTGTTTATTATCAGCTTTGGTTCCGTATATTTTGATCCTTTAATCCGTCTGTGGCCACTTTTTGGGCAGCATCCATTTTTCCGTGGTTGCATCGACGCCCAAAATGTTACACCCCGCCAAAATTCCAGCAGTATTCACCGCACAACATGTAGCCAAGCTGACCGATCTAGGCTAATCTAGCCAGTCTAGGCTAATCTGGCATCGCGCTGGGCGCTGTGACAGCCGCCGATGCCAGATTCCGCGCCGGCGGCACAATTTTAGAACGATAATTTACAGGTGTGGCGGCGTCCGAGGACATCGCATCTGGCAGCGTGGCAGTGGGGCGCAGTGTCGCAGTTCTGCCAAGACTGGACAGGCCCAGTTTCAGATACATGCTGGGGTATGGGTAGGGTCGGTACACTAGTGAGATTTGTGGACATGTGTTGGCTCGGTTAGTAAAATCTCCAGCCAAGAACGTACTATGGTTCGCGGGGCACAGGGTGCAGAGAAATGAATACCGACACCGGTACCAGAGTGACTCAAAGAATGGCGTTTGAAGCTCTGCAATTGTCGGTTAGATTGTTTGAAAACATGCTCATGGAATGTTGTGGTAAACTATGAAATGATTTCGTTTCCATCGTGAACAAAATTAGACATAGTGCCAACTTTTTGCGACTTTGGTAGGTCTCACTCGCTAATTATTCAGTATTCACTCGCCGTTCATTATTCCAAGTCTGCCCCAACACCACACTATTTGTTCCCCTTCCCCATCAAGCGGCGGGGTGTCCGTCCATTCCGACCTGGCACTGTTTTGTGCCGCCAGACCGCCAGCAGACAGCGGGGCCATTGTCTGTCGTGTTCATTGACTCACTCCCTCACTGACCTGGGACACTATGCCTCCCCCCTCAGTGGGAGGGGGCACCCCCAAACCAAACAGAAGTCGAGCTGGAGTAAGTCCGAGCTGCCAGCCTGGCGCGGAGGCTCAAAGGTCAGATTATCCTGTACAGAAGATACTAACAACAGAGGATATAAGAAGGTGGATGTTTTTTCGTCTTGTTTTGGTTTTACCCGAAAAGAGTGTAAGGATTTGCCTTTGATAGGACAATCTCTATACGGCCTTGGGACAATCTGAGAGCTCGAAATGTTCTATGGTAACTTTTGCGACCGTTGTGAAGGAACATATAATGCGCAATTTTATCAACTGGAAACCCTTACAATATAAAATGAACACAATCATTTAATCAAATTAGCCAACAATGTGGCATTGATGGCAGTCTGAAGCTCGAATACATCGTTCGATCATCGCTTCCCTTTGCATCTCTATATCTGTACGAACGCTTGCCTTGGCGCTTCTGACGGTGACCTGCCAGCAGCTGATGGATCATATGACGTCATAACCTTTGAGGGACGGCCCAGCTGACGAAGGAGTCACGTGAGTGTCCGACTCGATTGAGACACCTACGTTGTTACGAGCCGGACGGCCGTGTCTTTTGAGCATCGGAACAGATACATTTGCTGGACGTAAATGTATAAACATAATGAACTGCCGACTGACTATTTTTGGCATAAATCGGGCGAAGGCGATTCAGCCTATAAATATGCAGCTATTATATAAAATGTATAAGTGAGCCATTGGTGTGCCGGACTGCCAGAAATAATGCATGTTATAAATAGTGTGTGTGCTATTCCGCATAAGATTTGGTGTGAGCGATAGCCAAAACTTACCCTTGCTTTATCTGGCTTGTCCTAAAATTAACATGATTGCCCTATAATTGATTGGCAGCCAGAATATTGCCCCGTGATTAATCACAACTTCTTGGCAATGCCACTGATTATCTATTTCAAATACCCCGTAACTCACACTTCCAAAAGCTGCTTACTTTTCCAGCATCGACTGCAAACATATCTCAAAGACCAAATACTTCACCAAAGTCTCCTGCCCCTAATATCTTCAAAAAGGATAGCCTATGGAATATCTGCCCATGTCCTCCTTACCTTTTCCTTCTCTACCGCTCGCATCTCCTTTATGTTTCCCCCCCCCCCTCTCCACGACCAAGCCCCCTCCGATTTCTATCCCACTGCCGAAAGCCCTTCTCTCTGTAGCGGGGTTTATCTATCCTGCCTTGGCCCATCCTTCCCGTTTCCATTCCAAGCCCTTCGTTGTCTCTTTAAGCCCGCTGTTTCCCACATTTCTATTCCTTTCCCTCCTCTCCTTCTTTTCTCTGCCTTCCCCCGTCGTTTTCCTCCTTCACTCGCCGCCCATGCCCCAAGTGACATCCCTCCCGCTGCCGTGCCTCAGCCCGCAATCCTACCTAAGCCCACCCTGGCGCTTTTACCTGCACCACAAAGCCCCACGTGGTGAGAAGCAAGACGAGCAGGCGGGCAGGGGGCTGAAGACAGCCACTCGCGCCATCGCCCGCACCACACGAGTTATCTGGCGACAAACGCGTCCGGCGGCGTCAGGTCACAGGTCAGCGCAGAGGTCACAGGTCAGTGCAGGTCAGAGGTCAGCGCAGAGGTCATAAGTCAGCGCAGAGGTCAGAGGTCAGCGCAGAGGTCACAGGTCAGCGCAGGCCACATGTCAGCGTACGTCAGAGGTAGAGCGGGTCAGAGGTCAGCGCAGGTCACAGGTCAGCGCAGAGGTCACAGGTCAGCGCAGAGGTCATCAGTCAGCGCAGAGGTCACAGTTCAAAAGGTCAGCGCAAAGGTCAAATGCGTCAAGCCACTGTCAGCCCAAAACATCATTAGTTGGCGCGAAGATCGTAAGTCAGTGGTCAGAGATTATCGCAAGGGTCAAACATGTCAGGTCACAGGTCAGCACAAAGATCAAACAAACCAGATCATGGGTCAGCATAAAATTCAATCAAGTCAAATCACAGTTCAACACCTTGTCATAGGTTGAGTCACATGTCACAGGTCAGCACGAAGGACCAACGCATCAGTCAGAAGTCAGCTTTTTGGTCGCGTTCAGGTAATGTTAAGCGTTAGGTGACAAGTCACCGGTAGCACATGTCGACGTTAGGTCAGAGGTCAGAGGCCCACAGTTCAAGCGTCAGGGTCATTCACGGGTCAGAGATCAGCTGTCTGAGGCGATTCCCTAGTTCAGAGCTCAATAAATGACTATGCTAATGAACATAAACGTCAGTCATTGGAAAATTTTGAGAATGTACAGTAGGTCGTATGTGACAGTCATTGTCAATCCAGGCTAGGTTGCCCGTCTGTCAAAGCCATGTTGCAGGTCATAGGTCAACGGTGTGAGTCGGTTGTCAGGTCAAGTAGCTTAGGGTGAGAAAATTTGGGGATAATAATTATCACCACAAAGCCCTTAACAAAATTTTGCGTGATAGGTCTGGAAGTTGCCGAAACCCCAAAGCTGCTACAATCATAAATTCAGGAAGGACAAAATAAGTTATCTTTTAAAGACAAAGTCCAAGCCCCAACCGGAAAGTCTACAGCTCTCAATATGAGCCGGGTAGCCGAATGGCAAGAAACTGGCTTCAAAATTACATATCCATAAAAGCGATAAAAGAAAAGAGCAAGATCTCCCGTTTTACCAGCTTGGTCTACTGGAATGAAACTAATGTGAAACATGGTGAAACTTTGTGCAATGAACAAGGTGTGTTAAATAGTGCATCGGCACATGTAAATCCACATTCAGTAAAGTTCATCAAATTAAATAAATTTATTTTTAGAAAGAGAAGTATGGGTAATCGGTAAATGAGGAAATACGTGAGGTTTGTTGGGGTAGATAACCTGAGATAAAATGTCACACATGTCTGTCAAAACATGAATGACAAACACACCAATTGTTGTGACAAAGTTAGCTGAGATTCATCAAAAAAAGAGTGAGAATTTATAGTTACTTAATCAAAGAAGGCATCAGCAAATTGTGAAAAGCAAGACAGTTAGCTTTATTTTACTGTGGATGCCATCGAAAGCAACATGAATAGCATAGAATGAGTTCAAGTACGTTAGTCGAAATGTTTCTAACAGCAAAACAACAGCGAAAGTGACAACAAATCACAACGTAAACGAAATCAGAAAACAAACGACACAATTCAGAACTACCCGAAAAGGGTGACAAACCAGAATAACTAAAATCATAACAAATGCCCTTCTTCATTTCATAGAAAAACTCCCACTATCCCAAAATATATTTTACATTACATTTACATAAAAAAATCATGCATATAATGATCAATTTAATTGATAACATATCTGATAACCAACGTATTCGATTACCAAAGTGATTGATTCATAAATGACAAAATAATTATAACAGCAACAGAACAATAAAAGCGACAGGATATAAAAGCATTTAAAACCTTCAACGCCATTCCCACCACCAGTTGGAGCGTACCCCCCCCCCCCCCTAACTCGTGCTTCCATTTTACATGTAAAGGCACCAGAGGCACCCACCCAACCGCGCAATCACGTATGTACTACGCAGTTCACATGAACTATCCCAGTAATCACTGGCAATTTACTTTACTCCCAATTTGCAGCGGCAACACCATACAGCCACACGTCACTGGCTATCAGGGTTACTCAAATCAGAGGTCAGGGCACGAGTGTATAGTGTGGATCCCAAAGCTTTGAATGGGCTTCCGGGCGGCGTATTCGCCAATAGTATTACACGAATCGGCCCACCAACTAGCGACATCTCTAGTGCGACGTCATAGCCATCCGACGTGACAATCATGCATTGAGGCCAGATTTGAGTTGAGACTTTTTTTTAACCCGCGCCCTGATGGGGGGGGCCATTTTGGCCCCCCCCTGTGGTTTTTCTTAAATAGCGAGAAAACGGCGGCGCGCAGCGCCGCCAAATTTTGGGTACCTTACCGGGCATCAATTTGACACCTTCACACAAAATTTCAAGTCACAGGTCACCTCAGGTCAGGAGTTATTGAGGTCAAACTGAGGTCATGTTCGAGCAAAAATGAGCAAAAAACATGACATCTTGAAACGCTCACCAATTCTACAGTTAACAAGCAATTTTAAAGTTCTTTATGTGGTTGTGTAGAGAAAAGACGGCGCTACAAAACTGCTATCTCGGATTTTCGAAATTTTGGGAATTTGACCCCCAAAAATCAAAAAAATTGATTTTTTTAGAAAAACTCAAAAAATTCCAAAAAAATTTCGAATTTCGAAAAAACCGGAATATATGTGATAGTCCCTGCGCTCTTCGATATACATACCAAATTTTAGATCGATACCTCTTTTTTTGGCCAAGTTATGGCGAAAAAACTGTTAAAAATTGATGACGTCAAATTTTTGAACTCAATTTTTAGCAATTCTAGACCTCGTAGCGCAAAACGGAGACCACCATTGAACTCCCCGTGACGAGCTGCATCGAATCGATACCCATTTTATGCAAAAATATCAACTTTGAAATTTGACCTAATTTGACCTGACCTTGACCTGACCTTGACCTGACCTTGACCAAAACGTGACCTAAGCTGGCCCTAAAGTCTGTCTGACCCACATAATCGCATTTGTCATGTAAAATGGACCATAAAACATGTATCACACGACACTTTCATATTGTGACCCCCCCAGTGACCTGACCTCTGTGACCTGACCTGGTATCAGTGACCTCAAATAGCAAAATGTGTTTTTGAAGAACATTTCTCCATCGATGATTTTGAATGAAGTGCATTTTACTCGATTTTACAACGCATTTCTTGAAATGCCTGTAAACGGTGAAAATTCGACCTTTGACCTGACCTGTGACGTCATCGGTTTGACCGAGGTCAATGAAATTGGGTCACAAGGTAGTTCCCCGCTGGGGCTATCCAACACCGTTTACCGCTTGTCGCTATGTTGCGTGGTTCTCGAGATCTGAGGGGGGGGGCCAAAATGGCCCCCCCCCCCATCAGACCGCGTTGCTCGGCAGACCCCATCTGGGCGCGGGTTAATTGTATATGGCAATTCAATTGACAGTGTATCGTCGTAGCCGAGTGGTTAGAGTCTCGGTGTGATGAGCGAAAGGTCGATGGTTCGATTCCTGCTTTAGCGGTTCTTTTCTAAGAAGTCGGTTTTAGACACGCATTTTTGGCCCCTAGGCCCTAAGTTCGCACGCCAATATCGTACGACCAATAAATCTATGACAAGTATTCATCTGATTAAGGAATAAGTTGCAAAAGAACTGCAGTTGCAGTCTGTACCTGAAATACCAATTGTGTTACGGTACTGTCGATACTGTCGATCCCCTGGTGGCAGAAATGTTAAAGTTATAGTTAAGGCATAGCTCCTATAGATGACGCCTTTGACGGCTGGAAACTGATAATCTCGTCCCCTGATTACGCTAACAGCTATGCCCAACTTTTTTGTGCATGGTGATTCTTACATGAAAACTATCTATTGCATGCTAACCAGCGTGCGATTTTTAGCTTAGTTTTCGCTACTTTTAGGTACTTTACCTTGCCAAGTGCCACCTACTTTCAAAAGGTCAGCGCCACCCCTGTCATATCCAGCAGGAGCTGCGTGCTCGGTGCTTTCACCCATTGGCAGTGAGAAATATTGATCAATGGTCATCGCCCAGCACCATTTGTCTTTCCATTGGCTACGTTCGCATAGTATGCACTATGCATTAGTGATGTCAATTGTCAATCACAGAAAATCAGAACACCGATACCAAACCAAATTCAAACAAAAACCATTGGAAAATACCGAAACCGAACCAATCTGTTGGACTGCAAATATTTCTCTTAGGTATGCAACATATTCATTTGAAGAATGCTTGCCTCTGATTTCTTAGGTGCACGCCGTTGCAAATGTATCCAAAAAAACGCACAATGACAGATAACACGAAAATTGATGTCGCCGAGTGGATTCGAACCACCTACTTCCATATCACCATTCCGATACTCTAACCACTGCGCCACGGCGTCAACACGTACGATGGAGTTTAAATGTCATTAAGCTAAAACTTAGCTTCAATAGACTCCACCAAGGGCGAGGACCGAACGTATGACGCCACGCTGACGTCACTCAAGAGGCACGCTATTGGTCGGGCCGATTCGTGTAATACTATTGGCGAATACGCTTCCGGGCGCCGGGGCACCAGGCACAGGCCGGCCTGACACGCCACATCAGCGCTAAATATGACACAGGCGTACGGCAGAGGAAAGTTAAATAACTAGTTTTCTTGTTTTCACCCAGGCACGCATTCCAAACTGAAAAAGAGGCGAAGGTCGCGAGGGACCTTGAAACCTAAATTTAGGTGTCAAATTAAAGGTAGTGTGCCAGCTTTCTTGGACCGTATGGAGTTAATGGCCCAGATAAGGAGAACCGGATTTTTAGAACTTATCCATACCTTCAAAACTCATGGAAACGTCTTAAATTCTTCAAATTTTGAGTACCCCAGTGCGAAATTCGCCCCGACGGGTTGTCGGTCGTACCCCAACCACATTTCACACCACTATGAACAATAAATGCACACACTGAAATCGCTATTACCGATATGCTCATCCAATCAAGTTTCGATAAACCCGTTCATCATCATCTCCTGCGGTTTCGAACACGCCTGTTAGGTGGCTTCTGATGCTCGTCGAGGTCGGAATTTCCAAATACGCGTGGTGCGTCGGGCCGCGCGCTCTGACTTCGGCCAAGAAAAATGCGTCAGCTGATCATTGTCATTTCTGCCACTTGCGTGTGGTGAAATGGGGTCATAACTTATAAGACGGCTTTTTCATATCAATTATTTTACATAAAATCATATTTCAAACCATAAATAATGTTCGACAGCCAAATAAAAGAAACAATACCAATACGGGCTTACAGTTTAAGGCTCGACATTGTGTTGTCTACGATTAGACAGCTGATAACTCATTCCCGTACGTCGTATGGTCGTAACACTATAATGACCTTTGCTTATTGTCACAAGTGCGCCGCATTCGCGATTGTTGCCCGACGCCTGTTTGCAGGTGAGCCCACTACAGTTGTTATACATATCTAAAAACCGATAAACTTTTAGGCGAAAAAGGCACTATTCCAGGCCCATTTTTGATTTTTTTTTGCGATATTAGGTAAAAACAGAAGCTTCTTATCCTAGGAAAAATAAAATGGGAAATCTTTCAAAGGTGGCACACTACCTTTAATATAAATATAGCTAAATCCATCACATGGTGGCTTACAACAACCTATGAAGACTATTATACGGGGCGCCGTTGTAATGAAAATGCCTTTTTCGTAATATATATTCCCGACCGGGGCTGGGAAAATGCGTTTTATTCACCGAGGTTTTTGTGCGGAGGACCGAGTGCCGGTAGGCACGAGGTCCGTAGCAAAAAACCGAGGTGAATAAAACTGCATTTTCACAGCCCAAGGTTGGGAAGAGATTTACCACATGCCGTACCGGCGCAACAGTTAATATCATATTCATTTGATATTTTACACTTTAATCTTAATATTGTGTTAATATTATAGTAATACTATGTTCATATTTATAGTCACCGTGATTATTTATTTGTGTTTTTCATTATTAGGCTGCGTTGAGTATGAAAGATGAAATTCCTACTTCCCCCTTATTTAGGGTTTGAAAAAGCTGAGGATGAAGATGGTGAAACGCCAGAAGTTAGAATAAAGATATGGAGTCCAGCAGGAGTGAGGAAACCGTGAGGAAACCGTGAGGAAAACTAAAAATTGGGTGAAACGCTGAATCAAACGCGTCTTGGATCCCAGCTGGAACAATATTAAATGTTTCATTGTGGCACGTTAAGATGCTTCACGCATTTAAATTGTTCGTTTTTTTTTTGCGTGCATTATGTAGAAATAATGATTATTCCGACCATGCTCTGCAGCAATAAATACATTGGCATTGGAACGATAACCTTGTTTAGTTGAATTACGTCGACAGCAAAAGTAACCGAAGGTTTGTTGTCAATAGTTAAAACACTATTCTTTAGAATTGTGTTTTTCTATTGAAAAACAAATCTGAGTTCCCTGACAATTTGGCAAAAGCTGCCTGAGATCAGTACAACTTGATGCTCTTGAAAACGGCTGGTCCAAATATTCTGATTTTTTCAGGATTTCTAGTGGGCCAGGTGATCTACGTTCTGGTATGGGTCTCCCCTCCGCGGACCATCTGGTGCACGTGCCACGTGACTTTAAAAATTCCCGTGTTAAGCCAATGGGGAAAATGAAAAAATGCGTTCCACGGCAGATTGCTCGAAAACGATCCAAACGACCCCCCATTTTCTTACATGCAGATCAACCACCATTCGGTGCACTACCCATGGGTATGTCGCAAAGTGGCCGGAAAAGTCCAGAACCACGTGCCACGTTCCGTTGAAAATGACCCTGCACACCGGAAATTGGGACTTTTGGTCATTTCGGCGCACCCATGATGCATACTATGGCGTGGGTGACCAAACAATGGGTGTCATCCGGTCGGCAACTGTTTAAGGTGTCGTCCAGTGGGCCAAAGTGGTAGTTTCAAACTTTTGGGATCCACCACTCTGGGGATTCTTTTTGACAATATACTTACGTTTCTTGGCGCAATGTTCATTCCACCCAGCCGGTCGTCAATGCGTTAGATGACCCAAATGACGATTGACCTGAAGGAAGTTGGGGGCAAGGAACACGCACGTGCCATCCGTTTTTTACTCGGGCGCTTTCATCTAGGAGATTTTTGCAGATACGTCAATGCGTTAGATGACCCAAATGACGATTGACCTGAAGAAAGTTGGGGACGAGGAACACGCACGTGCCATCCGTTTTTTAATCGGGCGCTTTCATCTAGGAGATTTTTGCAGATATCTTTTTGATTTGTGAAAATGACCAGCCTAGCGGTATGCCAGCCGCTGATAAATTATTATCTTGCTGCGGCCGGGCGCTTATTTGCGGTGTTTGCGTTTGGCGGCTGGCGGGCGACTTTTAGTCGTTTTCGGTTAGCAGTTAGCGTCGGTGCGGTGCGGGCGGTTTTATTTTTTTCGGCGTTTCGGCGTTTTTTTCTGTGTGGTTTGCGGCGGTCGGGTGATTTTTTGCCGTTTGCGTTGGCTTTTCGGGCGTGCGTTTTACACGTTTTGCGGTGTTTACGTTTTGCGGCGGGCGGGCGTTTTGTGTTTTTTGCGGTGTTTGTCTTTGGCGGCGGGCGGGCGGGCGGGCGGGCGATGCGGGCGGTTTTCTTCTTTTTTTTGCGTCGTTTGCGGTGTTAAATTTGTTTGCGGTTGGCGGGCGGTTTTATTGTTTTGCGGCGTTTTTGCGTTTTTTATTTGCGGTTTGCGGCGGGCGGGCGTTTGTTTATTTTTTGCGACGTTTGCGTTGGCGTTTCGGGCGTGCGTTTTGCGCGTTTTGCGGTGTTTGCGTTTTCCGGCGGGCGGGCGTTTTTCACAATTCAAAGTCCAAACCTTCGGGCCACAGCGCTCCTCGAAAAACGCTGCCCTCGAGTATGTAAACACGCAGTCACTTACTTTTGCTGTTGCTGTTAGTGAACACACAATCCGTAAATATCTTCTTTGAAATTGGTTCTTCCGCTCAGAATATTCAGTAAAACTTTGTCTGGGAAAATCAAAAAGCCCTAGGGCCGAATCGTTTCCCAAATACCTTCAACATTAGCCGAGGCGGGCCGAAGCCATTTCCCAAATGCACGTGCTAATGTTAAAGGGATATCTCGGCATGTGGTAATATATAAACAATCCTGCTATGGCGTTCTGGGAAACTCCCATTGTACTGCTCGTAAGTATCACATGCGATTGAATGACATGCTCCAATTATATTCATATTTATTTGTAAAATGGCTCCAAATAGTATGAATAGCATCAACAGTCAACACCACTCATAGTATGTGAATTCCAGCGTTGTGTTACGGGCTCCCGTCCCGTGGCGTATAATCACAAAAAAACTCGCCTGAAGCTTTGTTACGTACTACAGCTCATGTACTGGCATTTAAAAACGAGTTATTTGAGTTGTTCCGCGACTCGCGAGTTGGCTATTATTCTTTCTTTCATCATGGGAAGACATCAGTGGTAGCGCTGGCCGCTGGTATATGCCGAATCACGATTTGTAAAAATGCCACCTTTCTTTACTAAAAGATTGCTGACGCACGTCTGACAAGACTGCGGGAACCAATCCTTTTCAAAGCGATGTCACAAAGAGCATTTGCAGTCAACACGGCACGCGCCGGTCGCCATGGTAACCGCCAACAGACGTTTGACTCTCATCAGGTCAGCCGAAAACTGCCAGCTGTACGCCCAACACCACACGACAGGAGCCCGCCGTGAATAGAAATGCGGAACACAATCGCTGTGCTGTGGCGCTCTGAATGAGAAGCGATTCCGTTCTGGAGGGACGCGAATGGCCCGGCTTGAGGCGAGGTCATTATAGTGTTTGGGGAGCGTGACTTGTAATATCTCCTGTGCGCGGAGTGATCAGCCGCCACGCGCGTGCTATGGAGCTTCCTTGACAACAGATAGACCTGGCACGGATGGTGATGGTGTCCACGGGTGCTATATCAGCGGAGTCGTGAGAGGAGGATGTTAGAGTTATGGAGTCAGCGTCAGGCTCAAACACTCGTCAGCAGCGGAAGAACAAGGGTCATCGAAAGTGATGGGACGATCAAAAGTGTCGAAGTTTGTCCCATTGTTGTGGAACGTGAAACGCCAAAGTTGAAAGGATCATAGTGCAACTAACCCGGAGTTTAATGGCGACGGCCCAATGCTGCAGACAATGCCAAAGTTAAGCAAGTTGCTGAAGTTGGTGGGTCCGACTTCTTTCCGCATCATCGAACCTCGAAATGACAGCAATAAAGCGATTCCTGATTGTCGTTGCATACGAAAACGAATGAAGTTTATATAAACGAGTGCATTACTGTAAGAGAAACCATGTAGTCAACTATTTGCATATTTTGTAAGGACAGTCTCAGAGAGGTTTTAAACAAATTACTGTAAAATTCAAACTGGCTTATCATTTGTTACATAGGTACGCAAAACTCTTAAAAGTAAGTTATACATGGTTATACTAAGTAGTATGTAATATACATAGTCTATCTAAGTAGCGAAGTTCGGCAAGTCAAGTGGAACTAAACCGGTGTTTATAGTACATAACAACAGTAATAAACAGCGGCATTCGTGTTCACAAGCTACACCATGCCGTTTCGAAGAAAATCCGTCCCAACGGACAAGGAGTCACGAAAGATTTCGTGCTCGCACGATATTCAAACCTCCATAACTGCAGTTTACGTCCAAACCGCCAGACGAGGTGAATTGCCACTTTTATATGATTACCTACCTATGCGGAAATCTGTCCTTTCTGATACCCATTAGACGATTAAATACGATTAGGGGAGAGCGGGGCCAGTTGAACCACTTTTTATATATTGACATGCACAGCGAGATCTAGTTGTCATATTGAAAAATGCACAATGCCATGAAAAAATATGGTCTTATGGCTTTATTTTAAGGTATGTAAAATTATGTTTCAAACATATTTTGCTGCCAAACGCATGCTTATAAAACAGCTCTACGCCCGTTTCAAATGACCCCGATGCGAGGGTCAATTGAACCAGCCCATGGGGTCAATTGCACCTATCCTTAACAATGGGATGTTTTCCTCTTTAAGGCCACTTTCTTAAGGAGATATTTTGTCCGGTTTACTTTTCCAAATGCTACATTCAATAGGTCGTTGGAAAGCTAAAAGTGCAAAGTTCCTCATAATAGGTGACATAAAGTACATAGACTATGGTAAAATGGGCGGATGAGAAAAATGAGAAATATCTCAGGCTATAGTGTGCGTTCAAGCAAAAGGCTGGAGAAAAAGGGGTAAAAAATTAAGCTCTTTTAAACTACTATTTCAGTTTAAAAGCTCATTTCAAAGGTGGACTATTTCCTTTAATGTTTACAGCCCCTGAACAATAACCATTGCAAAGGTCACCGGGGTCTATTGAAACGGCCTGTGGCCCTGTTTCAACTGACCCTCAGAGAAGCGTTTCAATTGACCCCATCCGCTCCCGCCATCTCGCACGCGCCATAAAGCACATGTCAAACGAGCTGGAGAGACGGCATCATGCTGAATGAAGGGCCAAATAAGGTGTTATTCCGGAGCCAGGAGTTCTTCTTTCAGCAAACAAAGGTATATGAGATATCACAAAATATTCATAAAAACGATTTCTCCCAAACGCCCCTCAAAAACACAAAAACAAGTGTCAAATCAAAATTACCGTCCGTTTGCCGCCCAAACGCCGTTGACAAAGGAAGTGGTCGAGCGCGGATGCGCAGTGGTGTCGGCAACGCCATATGTTGCATAGTGTTGAAAATAAAGCCATGTTTCATCTGACCCCGTGTTTCAACTGGCCCCGCTCTCCCCTATGTCTTATAAGAATTAGTCAGAGACAGCAGATCATCACTGAATGGCCAATATATTGTGTATATTGTGGAAAGAGTGAAAAGCGACTTGTCAATGGTTTACCAAGTCTTTAAAACGAAAGATTTTTCCTGAACGCCAGTTTAGCAATGCAATTGCTTAATTTTTACCCAGCAAACTTCAACTTGCAGAGTACAGACAATAACATCAGAAAATGATTGACCAGCCACATCTAGTCAAAGTTTCCCATTTTCCATATCCCAACCAAACATGTTGGCTGTACTCCGCGGATTGACGCCGCCGTCTGTTAGGTTTCACGTCCAGCATTCCATCAAACCAAAACTGTCGGTTTGACACCTTTCACAGCTGTCAGCGACGTGACCTGTGCCACACCCCACACGGTATCAGCCGACTCGGTATTGAGCGGGTCGAACGTACCCAGCCGTCTGAACATGCCAGCCAGGGTCATTCTTGAAATGAATGGCCCGTTAGCCTGCAGAAATATTGCAAACAGAACGGCGGGGAACATCGAACGAATCGGCTGCTATCGGGAATGTCGCCGTTTCTTTGTCACGTACCCTTTCACAGTATGCAAAAACCCAGTCACGTGCAAAGTTATTGGCGGTTCGCCCGAGTGGATTTCCATGAAACCGATCGAACATGGGCCGGCACTCGATCGGTTTAATCAGTTGGAGCGGCCGCAACATGGCTTGTTCAGTGACCTAGCGGTCAGTCCGGTCCGTAATCAAATTCAGAACGAATGACAAACGATGTGAGGTTATAAAGTGCAAACGGATAATAAATTACCGCACACGCAACCTTTCTGGACCGTGATTGGAACCTGTTGCTGCTAAGAGTTCAACGCTGATTAAATAAGATTCGTTTACTCATCGAGGGAAACTCCTAAAGTTCACAGCAGATCAATCACATCTGCAAGCAACCAGCCGACATCACATAACAGCGCAGCAATTCCATTTCACATAGACACACAATCCCCTAAATGCAATCGTGACATACGTGACTCGTACATTTGCAATCAACACTAAACTACGCGTTTCTATTGCCAGGAAGCCGGGAGTCACTAAGGGTCACAGCAAAGCTTTATTCATTTATCTCCGACCTAACTACCGTTCAGTAGAACGTCCCGCATCTTTTTTGGCGTCAGTGTATAGTTGCCTGCTCCTGGCATATAGCCAAAGTTCAGAAGGAAGCGCCGTCCTCGGTCCCAGCTGAATAATTCAGCAAGAAATCGTCTGCTTGCAGACTAGCTCCGCCTCCGTGGCCTTGACAAAGAGTTCAAGGTCAGTGAAGCTTCTGCCCTACCAGCATTAGTCTATAAAGGTCAGAATCGGGGATAGCGCTGCGGAATGTCGATCCTATTGACACGCCACAATAAGGGCAACCTGGCAATTGTGTTAGATTGGAGACGTATAGCTCATCGGTTATTGAAGCTGGGACTGACGCCTTGGCCTGCATTGATCATTAATGCAATCCTTCGCAGATTTGTGGTTAGATCGACTACTTACGACGGAGTGGTAAGAGTTCTTTAATTTTTCTTTATTTTTTGCTTTGGCTTAAGCTCTGAATTATACAGCTCATGGAATGAAAAACTATTACAAGAAAACTAGTCAAAAAACATTTCCTGACTTGTGAAGGCTTGATGAATCGCAGTGTTTGTAATGCTTAGGCATATGTGGAAAAGGTAGGTATGTAGGTATATTTTAGCAACATAAAACCTTGAGAACAATTATCAGATTCATACTCAATCAAGTCAGAAAAGTAGGTATCTTCTTTGCGATACTTCATCAATCAATTAATTTCTCCCCTCTGCTTCCCCGGCGATCTCCCCACCACTCCCCTTCACCCCACGCCCTGCCCATTAGAGGCCGCCCCGCCCCTCAGGGACCCCCGCCCCGCCCCTTACCCCGCCCTGCACCTCAGGGACCGCGCTTCCGGTCGTGTTGTAATTATCTCCAGAGTGCGGCCACCGGTAATGCCCTCAGGCGGAATTGCTACCGGTCTCCGCGAGCCATGCAGCCTGCAGGGCGGGTCAGCGCCTGATGAGGCCGACGTACCCAACGGAAGAGATGTCGTCATTATGACGTCACGATAGAGTCATCATTGGTGTTTGCATAGGGATGTTTTTCAGTTTGATAGTTTTGTGCTGATTGTGAGTTTTTTCTTTTTAGATGCCTAGCAAAGTCAATAAAGAATTAAAACTTACTCTTATTTAAGACGAAAAAGCAGTTTAGAAAATAAAGTTAAGTGTGTGACCCTGTTGACACCGTGTGTCAAGACTCAAACACCCTGTGTCAGGACTCAGGTCTCAGGACTCACCCTACAGGGTCTGAATCCCTGTCGCCCTATACGTCACTGGCCGAATCCCCCACGACGGCGCAGCTCAATCGGAATTACCAACTGTACAGTTGTGCCTGGTTTGTGTAACCGATTCACATTGCTCCGTCGTGGGACCGTTTACAATGGAAACGGCATACGCACCCGTCAGCAGAATCTGCAGAACACCAGTGAATTGTTTATTATACAGATAACGTGCGTGTTTTCAAATAGTGAGACCGATTTCAATTGAAAATATCGTCAGTAAAGTGTTAAGGTAAAACGTAGACCTGTTTGGATAAAGCATGGGAACGAGAATTGCGTTGATAGAAAGTTGACGAACTGACAATCACTGGGTTATATTGCGACTTGTAACTACCTTTTGCCACCTCCACATCTTTTTTATGTCTATATGCACAGTTTTTTTTTCTCGTTTTTTTCCATATTCCATCCTATCACATTACCTCGTGTAGGTACTAGCAATTAAATGTCGAGGCTATCTGAGCTGTTGCAGACACATACGACAAGCTAACGCTCCATTATCCCTTCAGGTAAGTATGACACGCCGCCGCTGGCTGGTCACTGTCGCTAGGTCACGTGCTATCATACAGGCCACTATCAGTTGGTCACGTGATCCGATCGATTTAATTACCTGACCTCGAGGGCATCGTGGGGGAGGGGAGGGACGATGGGGTGGGGAGGGGGCCCCATGAACCAGGCAGGCAGCGACGGAGCGGGGCTTAGCAGTACCTGCGCCTTGGATTAGCCGACTGGGAATCGATATCGGTGAAAATGGTCCGCATGCGGCATGTTTGTAGAAACATGCGGTTGGCGTTAGTAGAGTTGATGCTAAAAGTAAGCTTCAGGTTTCCTACAGACACGTCGCAAGTCTGTACTTCACATCGTAATGGCATGTTCTGAGCCACATGAGCATTTTCTGTGTTCATTAACGAATTTACAACACGTAGTCGCAGCGACATCGGTAAGAGTACGGATAATGCTAATAACGTGAATCTAAATTATACAAATCAATGTGAGGATACTAAAACCACTGTAAGCCTAATGCGACTGGGTTGTTATGAATCATACCAAGTGTAGCACTCAGTGGTCGATAAAACTTCCAACGTGCCAACGCTCGTTGGAGCAAGATATTCCAATACTTGGAAGAGCTGGAGACAGTTCGCCCGTCTACATGGATGCTTCCTTACGCCTAAAATACAGCATTGACTTATGACTTTCTAATCGTCCGGTGCTGTTATCGGCTGCTCGGTACCGCGTGTATGTTCACTCATTCACTCCTGGTCACCATTCGGTCACCCCTCGCTGGGTCGGGCCAGTCGGCTATTTTTATCCTCTTTCCGGCTAGGCCACCCGCTGAGCTCCCGCCGTGCCGCGCCGTCTGCGAGGGACCTGACCCCTCTGCCGGCAGAGGTTTCTCCAGGTGTCTCCAAGGAGCCATCGTAGCGCTAAGGGTGTGCTCCGCATACACATACATTGATTTTCGCCCTTACTAGCAGGGCCGCTGGCACGCGTTGGCAGCGCCCCGCGGGCATTTTTTCGCTTAGGGTCATTTTGTGGTAAGGAGGATCAGAAAATCACCCTTCCAACTTTCTCCAGGCCTGAGTGTTTTATCGAGCGCGCCTGAAAACGCACAGTGGACCGGAATCACACTTCGATTGCGTTACTTCGTATTATAGGTAATACGATCAAAAGTGCGCTCTTTCTCAATCAATAAGGACAAGTGCGTTAAAACACACTTATAAACTTTGAAATTAAAAGCTTTAATGCTAAATTTCAACATTTCTACGCTGATGATAATCGTTAGCTGTTTCAGACTTTGGCATGGAAACGTAGGCATTCAGATCCAACGTGTGACTGGTCACCGTATGCAGTAGTGTAATGGTGTGAGTTGGGGAGTCAAGGCCGTGTGGGGAGAAGGTGAGGAGATACCGGTGTGCCGACGCGGCGGATGGTAGTGATTAGACAGTTGTGCATGCATTGTTCATCTAGCATATCATTTGCTTGGGCGAATTTATAGGCATGGCGGCTGTTTATCCGTCTAATTCAAAGGAAAGGTGTGAGTACCAATACTGGTCGTACTTTTCATAGTCTCAAAGAGAGCCTGAAGAAACACGAAAGGATTACATAAGGACCGGCCTATTCGGAAAGAAAAATGCTGGCGTCGGCATTGTTGGGCACTGGCCAATATCAGTCTGGGACACAACCATCAGGTAAGAAGGACGTTTAGATTATCGTTGGTTGTATACGTGCATTCTTGCATTGTTGTGTTTTCTAATGGTGGTCATATGCAAGTTAGTGCAGTGTTGATGTTTGTATGCTGCTCCAGAACGTTTCGGTACCCAAGTAGATATCTTGGTCGAAACGACACCATCATTTAGGAATTAGTCACGGCTTAATTAACCCTCGCACTTAGAGAGGTGGGGCCTGAGGGGTGTGTCGAAAGCCCCCCCCCCCCCTCCTTTTTTCGCGAATAACTCGCGCAAACAGTGGCCGATCGCGACAAAACTTACAACATCTACAAGTGAATTCATTTTGTACATACCATAAATATTTCATGACCATGACCCAAATGACCTTTGACCAGTCACCTGCTTCTTCAGATTATTCAGGCCGGAATCGAGATTAGCGCATATGTCAGCACACATATTCCGTGTGTTTTCTGTCTTTTTGTAGCTATTAACGTTTTAACATGTGAGATGTTGTTTGTGCCATGCATAATAGTGGCTCCGAAGGTCACTTGAAGGTCAGGTCAAAGTCATTCACCTTAGATGACCTTAGATGACTTTTCGGGGTGTACATGTTTGTAAGGTAGTTTTTGGAGCTGATTTCGAATGAAGCGTCCATTCGAACATTTAGGAAGTAATTGTGGTGCCTATGTAACATGTCACTATAAAGTTTTAGCCCGATATCGTTGAAAATAGCTAAGGTATACGCGTCAGAGTCAAAACTTCCCTATAATTAACTTTTCAAATCGTACGTTTTTTTCGTACGTTTTTTTTTTACATCGTACACCAATATAAAAACTACCGGCGAGTTACTGAGCTTAAATATCATCAAATAGACATCCTTTTTGTTGAAAAATTTTCAACCTTAAAATTTGACCTTTTTAACCCGAAAGTGACCCGACTCCAGCTATACCTATTAAGCTGAAGATGACCTCCAATGACACAAACGACACTTATTTCAAAATCTATGGCCTGAATGAACCATATAACATGTGACCCGTGACCGAGTCATGATTTAAGCTTTCTGTTGTGATGACCTGGCCTTGACCTGAAAATCAAAGTACAAGCTTTTCAGCCTCAGGGTATCTTAACCCTCGCATGTGTAGGGGGGATCGGATGGACCCCCCCCCCATGGTTTTTCGCAAATAACTCGCGCAAAAAGCGGCCGAGCGCGACGAAACTTTCACTATCCTCGAGTTGATCACTTTTACACCTACCCTGAAAATTTCATGACCCTGACCCAAGTGACCTTTGACCTGTGACCTATTTCTCGAGGCCATGTTTGGCCGGAATCGCGATTCGGCGTATGTCGGCTCGCATTAGCCGCGCGTTTGCAAGCTTCTCGTGGTTTCAAACGCTGAAACATGAGATTTGATGCCGCTCCCATGCATTTGGGTACATGTCAAGGTCACCTGAAGGTCAGGTCAGGTCATTGACCTTTGGTGACCTCGGTTCACTTTTTCGAGCTGTACATGTTTCTAGGCTAGTTTTTGGAGCTGAATTCGAATTTAGCCACCATTTGAACATTTACGAAGTAGTTTTGGTGCCTTTGTAACATGTTACGAAGCTGTGAGAGGCGGTTGACACGTACTACGAATACCCGTCACGACGCCTACTGGTTGACCTGACCTGACCTGACCCGACCTGGTCTAAATGCTTGAAGACATCATCTGTGATCAAAACTAACACGATATTAGTGTTCTTGCAGCATGCAAACACCAACTTGATGAATGCTAAGGTATCACAACACACAAACGTTAAAATCGAGCATACGTATGTCTCTCAAGTTTTCACAATTGGAGCCATTCGGGAAAATTAATTCAGACTTCGTCATGACCTCTAGATGACCTCAGGTCAACCGAATCGGAAAAAACGGGATACATGTGATAATATGCGGTGAGCTTAGCATATCCTGAAAGTTGGAATACATCGATGAACAACTCTAGATTTTATGGAAAGAAATAGTGTTTTTCGCAGGCATTTTGACAATGTACCGGTTTTTACCTTGGGATTTGACATGAGGTCACCGGAGCTCAGTGCTCCCAGGACATGTGTCAAATGAATGTTTCAAATTGTGTCTGATACTTGGTAGCGCTACGTTCCACGGCACTCACGTCGAAAAGCTCTTCGTTCGGTTTCCGCTCAATACTCGTATGTCCAATTTTAACCTGACCTTGTACCGATTTGTACCGGTTTTTGTGGCCTGGTGTCCTGTCCTGAAATGACTGACACCTGAAATTTTCAGGATATGTGGCAAAATGCTCATTCCCAGACGTTGTGCCAAATTTTGCGGCGCTACGCGACACCACCTTTTACGCTATTCGCGAAAAAAAAAACTTAGGGAGGCTGCATCCCCCCCCTCCCGCCAGGCGAGGGCTAAGTTGGAGACAGTGATGGGACTAAGATGTTCGTTGGAGCAGCTCCAAGCATTTTATCGACCTCTGGAGCACTGCAGCTCTTTAACAACCCGCTACACCGTGCGCCACTCTGTAAAGGATCGTTTAAACACCGCCGACGCTGCGCCTCGCCCCGTGTCTGGAAGACATCCCCCGGGCAACAGCTCTGGGGAGAGAGTGGAGAGAGTGGGGAGAGGGGAGGAGGGGAGATTCTCTGAGAACCCGCCCACGTCGTGAACCGACGGGGAGTCTGGGGAGTCCGGACTGGGGAGTCCGCGGAGTACAGGCCGGGCAGCAGCAGATCGATGGTAGAGCCGCCCCGGCCGAGGGCGTGACCCAACTCAGCAGTCGGACAACATAGCAACTGTGGTCAGTCAGGCGAAATACCAACTCACAACTCAGCTGGGTTACTAACTCACAACTCAGCAGTCGGGCAACATAGCGACTGTGGTCAGCCAGTCGACATACCAACTCACAACTCAGCTGGGTTACTAACTCACAACTCAGCAGTCGGGCAGCATAGCGACTGTGGTTAGCCAGTCGACATACCAACTCACAACTCAGCTGGGTTACTAACTCACAACTCAGCAGTCGGGCAGCATAGCGACTGTGGTTAGCCAGTCGTCTTATTGACTCGAACTTAGTTGGCTTACTGACTCACAACTCAGTAGTCGGACAGCATACCAACTCATAGCTCAGTAGACAGTGGACGTGAGTGCCGACCCGATACTCAGCATTCAGCAGTCAGCTGATAAATTGACTCACAACTCAGCAGTAGGACAACATAGCGACTGTGGTCAGTCAGCAGTCATATTGACTCGAAATCAGTCGGCTTACTGACTCACAACTCAGCAGTCAGCTGGTATATTGATTCACAACTCAGATAATTCAAACGACTTATTGCCGCACAACTCATCCATGTGGCTCACAAATTCGCATCTCAGCAGTTGGCTGATAAATCGACTCACAACTCATCAGTCGGGTGACTTATTGACTCACAACTCAGCAATCAGTCGACACCATCGACTCACATCTCAGCAGCCAGCTGATATACCGAATCTCAACTCAAACAGCTCAACGCAGCGGACTCAGTTGACCCGTACGCACACCACACCGTCCAATCACGGCTAAGCGGCTTCGGTGGATTCGTACGGCTATGGGGCTCGAACGGCGATCACTATAGGCTGACTCGAGAGTTCTTCGTTCAGAAACTCTATGAAATTAAACGAATCAGAACTCAGCACTTCTGTCGACTCAGTAATTCTACTCCCTCCCATCCTCTTTCTCCTCTCTATTCGTCTATCACCACACCCCTCTCACCCCTGTCTCCTCCCCACTCTTCTCCTCTCCCCTAATGCAGCCCCACCAGTCCCCAATGTACGCGAGGCAGGTGGAACTAACTTCCTCCCCATCACGACATAGACACACGGTATTGGATCAATACGAACGGCATCACACGGCAAAGGAGAGAGGGATGAGAGAGAGGGGGAGAGAGATGAGAGAGAGAGAGGGAGAGGGAGAGAGAGGGAGAGAGAGGGAGAGAGATGAGAGAGGGAGAGAGGGGGAAGAGCCCGCCCTCTGTTGCGGTAATTAGTCCGATAATGTTTACCAGGGGAAGTCGTGCTCCACCACAGCGTCTCTGTCTCTATTCTGCTCCTACTCATTATCTGCTCCGATTGGTTCTTCTTTCCAGGAAACGTGCCCATGCACACTTTCCTCTAATCGCCTCTCAGCCTCTCTCTCTCTCTCTCTCTCTCTCTCTCTCTCTCTCTCTCTCTCTCTCTCTCTCTCTCTCTCTCTCTCTCTCTCTCTCTCTCTCTCTCTCTCTCTATCTCTCTCTCTCTCTCTCTCTCTCTCTCTCTCTCTCTCTCTCTCTCTCTCTCTCTCTCTCTCTCTCTCTCTCTCTCTCACTCTCTCTCTCTCTCTCTCTCTCTCTCTCTCTCTCTCTCTCTCTCTCTCTCTCTCTCTCTCTCTCTCTCTCTCTCTCTCTCTCTTTCTTTCTTTCTCCCTATTCCTGAGACATCTGTGACCCCATTACCACTATCACTACCACTACCACTACCACTACCACTATCACTACCACTATCTCCATCCAGTTTCCACGCTATCGCGTGGTCGCAGCCGGGCGTAAAGTCGTGTTCACACTGCTATTTTGGTGTTGTTTCGTGCATCCCTCGCCAAACCTTTGCCGCTCATTCAGCACGGTAGGGTATTTTTGGCATGGAAACACGAAAGTTTTTGGAAGCTGGTTGAGCTTTCCGGCGAGGAAATTTGTGATCTTGTCACACGTTCAATCTACTAGAAAGAGAACCTATGTGCTGATGAAATAAAAATCAAGAATGTTGCTCTTTTGGTGTTCAAGAAAAAAGTGGCAAAAGGTAAAGTAAAGAATACAGAGGAAAACATTGCAGCGAATATCACCCTATCTCAGCCTCTGGTAAATTGTTCAACTAATGCTAGCCAAATTGTTATTGGCACTTACCATTTGCCTGAAACAACAAGCAATTAAAAGCTTAAGTGGTTTCGACCCGCGTCGGAATAGCAATCCCAAAATGGCGGAGACTGGCAGACGTGAAGCCTGGAATACGCTTTCGTGTTGTTAAAAGTTGCTGTTTTCTGAAGCATGTTCATTTAAATGAAGCAATATAGGTATTTAACTTTTCAATTTTGGACCAAGAAGCACACATGCTCGTAATATGGCCTATTTGTTTTAGAACTATTACCCCAGCTTGTTAGTGATAGCAAATAATTTGTTGCTAACTCCGTCATAAGAAGCCTTATGCAAGCTAGCAAAAAGGCACAATCAAAAGCTTTTCTGTCATATCAGTCAAGCCACGTGACATCGCTTCCACTTTGAAGCAGCGCGGTCTAATTGCCACGTGACCTCATTGACCGGTCAGGTGACCTTCGCCACGTGAGCAGTAGACGACGTTGCCAGGTGCGAGCGTTGTGTCTTACGTCACACGCCGCATTGCTGTTTCGAATAATGGCGAATGTCTAGAAGTGTTTGTAGGGGGCAACGCGGCGGGTAGGCACACAACACATCGTGAACGTTCTGAAACAATGAGTTTCACACAGGGACGGGAAATAGAGCACAGCGCTGGTGGCGTGTTTGGCTGGTTATTTCTTTAAATAAGTCGCGAGTGTTGTTAGCAACAGTGCGGTAATTAACACCTTTCGATGTCGGACCTGATCGGGGGACTGCAGGGAGCACCGATGAAACATACCGAAGGCAATGTTGTTACCTAATTTTGCTTCAGAACTGAGCCTCAAATACAATGTCTTAGCCAAGTACCGCAAAAAGATTGATGAGTTTTGGATTTCTGAAGGGTATGCCACTGCATGCCAATCGCTTGATTCGCTCCGATATTTCAATTATTTAGGATTTCTTCTTAATTTTAACCATCGTTTTGTAAGCCTATGTGGATTACTTAGGAAAGCAGGAAGTCCATTTCAATTATGCTCACAAATGCCAGCCGAAATCACGTTGCGCATAATTCTGTCTCATTTCCAGATCTTTTGGCCTTGATCATAAATTACCTACGTAATAATACCACGAATCCGACTGTGTGCATGCGATCCCTCTAAAAAATTCACATGCTGACCCTGGCGTATCATTTCCATTAATGAGACCGGCGCGGACTACGCCGACCAACTCCGGTTGCTGGCGTATTTTTTCGGCATTGGATACGCGCACAACCATTGATGATTCCTGAGCTGCTCGGTTCGTGGATGCTCACGCTAATGTCAGCAGATCAGACGGTGGGTGACATTTACGGTCACGGTCAGACGCATCTGATCTAGTTTCGGGTCGGCGGCGACCGTGACAAGACATCGACCACACTTGGCCACGTGGTAAAGAAGTGCCGGTGGAAATGTCTTGTCACGCGACTGTCGTGATGGGAGAAGTCTGTATTTAGTTTTAGAAGTCGTCTAGCTTTACAAATACGATGAATTCTCGACAGGACTTGTCAACAGATCATAGGACCACTGCTGTAGTTAATATACTATTTTGTACCCTATGAAAGAATGGAAAGCACTGACTCAACTAAGTTTTCTAGAACATACAAAGTGCACATATCTATCTGCGAACTAATTGGCGACAGTACGCCATACCCATTAAATTTGCATTATTGAAAGCAATCCAATTCGAAATTGGCGTGTTAATCCAGCGTTTCGGTCGAGATGGCTGCTGACGGCATTATCATCATCTCCTGTTTTCTGTCCACCTTTCCAAAGATAGCTCCCAGTGACGTAATATTTCCAGTGACGTTACACCTCCGCAGTCCGCCGGAGGTGGTGGGCCGAACCATAAGTGACACAAGTAGAAATAGACCGACTATGCAGAGGATAGATAGATAATAAAAGCGGTAAATCTTATTTACATCTGACTACCTTCCACTGCGTGTTGGGTGGTTTCCGTTCCCAAAATATCTGCCGATGTAATTTCATTAGCTCACATAAAACGCTTGAAAACTCACTTTCGGAGGAACAAGGTAAGCGCTAATTATTGTCGCTATATAGGTCCATGTCAATCAGGTCCATGTCAATTACATGTTTCTTCTGTCAGAGCCTGGCAGGTTGCTGTCGTAATACCTGCCCACAGTAATTGCTGGTCATGCATAAATCAGCTGTCGGCATCGCGTGATGAGCTGCCATTTTGTTTTCACTCGTGCCTCCAGTGCCATCTGTAATCTGTGCTACCAACATTAACGACCTACGCATTACCTTTGCACCCATGGCAAGCCCAACGACAAAAGTAACCTGAGGATCTGCGGTAGGTACGAAATAAGAATGTTGGGTGTACCTATGTAGAGCAAAACAAGTTGGTAAACAGGAAAGCAACAACAAATATAAAAATGTCCTTGACTTGGCCAAGTCGCATTGCCTCAGACGTCGCTAAAATAGGATTCGCTTTATCATGCCACGAAATGGATTACACCAGGTTAGAACTCGGATAGACTGCCAATGATTGAATTGAGGTAATTTAATGACCGTCATTAGAAAGAAATGTCTTCCATTCGTTTCAGAATGACCGTGGTGTTATTGAAGATCAGACCATTGGGAGAAAGCCATTCTCAGGACTTGGAACGGAAGCTCCGCTAAAGGCTACGTAAATTAAAAATGAACTTTAGTCATCCATTATCCTTTAGGAGCGGGAGAGTCCAGAGGGACATAAAGGGCGCTTTTGGCCTATTAACCCTCGCCCGCACATGGGGGGGGGTGGTTGCCACCCCCCCCCAGGCAGTCTTTCTGCTCTGCACTCCACATTTTTAGAGCTAGAAGGCTGATTTTTCGTATAGCTGCTCGTCTATCCTTTCTTGATGTCCACTGAAAATTTCAAGTTTCTGTGATTTTTGGTTTCGGAGATATGACCTTGTTTTTCAGGTCATGTCATGACCCAAATGGCCAATTCTCAACATCTTGCGTTTGCCATGGGCCTTGTGAGCTTTTGACACCCTGATTTCGGCCTTTTTTGCCAGTCTTACCTCCCACCTATCATGGAACATGTTGTTCGACGATGTACAGGGGTCAAGGTCAGGGTCAAGGCCAACCTAGGTCATCTAAGATAATTGCGTTTTAGGCAAGCTGAATTTACTTTTTGTGAAGTTTTTTGACTGCATTTTTGGTAAAAGCTTCTCAGATCATGATTTCATGTGATATGGACCCAAAAACAATCGGTGCACACATCAGTATACACACAGACACACACAGACATACAAACACATATAATTGACCTTGACCTAACTTGACCTGAAATGACCTCAGCAGCAAAATTCTGGTCGGATAGTGTGACAATGAGGTTCTAGCTGGCTTGGCACCAGAAAACAGCATCGTCATCGGTATTTGATAAGCAGCGCACTTGATATCCAACGGTGACCCAAAACAGCAACATTTTTTAGTTTGACCTGACCTGGAAGGTCAATGACTGACCTGAGAAGGTAAAACTGGGTATCATTGGATTCGTCTCTTCCCAAAGAATCTTTTTGGTCTTTACTGCTAAGCTCTATCTCCAACAGGAACGAAATGGCGCGGGGGGGTGGCAACCACCCCCCCCATGTGCGTTCTAGGATGGGAAAATGGCATGTGCGGGCGAGGGTTAAGATAAGCTACGGTTTTGTTTTCTCCAGCATGTGATATATAACTTGCATAATGTTACTTTAAATGTTTTTAGGTACTCATTTGGCTCTGCTTGTTCTTCAGCACCCCGCAATGCGTAATGCAGATACCTTACAATGACTGTGCCGTGGTTCCAGCAATGCGTCATCTCACATCATCTGATGCCGGCCACCCATTGATCCGACAATGATAACGCGCGTCACATGACGTCCACGTTTGTTTCACACACCGATCGGCTCTCGCTAATGCGCTAATGCACACAGTGAACGCCATACGCGATAAAAACGCCCCCAGACATCTGCCCCGGGGCGCTCAATACCAGCAGACCTGATAGCCGACCTGGCAACCGTCTGGCAGCCCGGGGATCGCTACATCCGGTGGCCTGGCAAGGTCGGGTCACCGGGGTCGATTGAGCGGAACCCGCGGGGAGCGGGGTCATACGGGAACACCGCGGACGTTACTTCGTCAGATTCTGAGAAATTTGCAACGGGATGTTGGGTGGTGGGATCCTAGCAACACAGTAGAAAACGCTCGCGAAATTCAGTCAACGCCTCGTTCTCTTGTAATGCTCCGAGCTTTGATCTGAGATACATCTGGTATAACAGAACTTTTATCTGATATACATCTGCTAAAACAGTTTATCTGGTATAACAGCGCGAAAAACAGTCTGGCAGCCGACCGGAAACGTGATCTGGTAACCGTGATCGTCCGATCCCGTTCTCAGACTGGCCCGCTCAGACATAACCGATTGGAGTTTACAAGATTCACTCTGTCAACCGTGCAGTACACAGATCGTAACGTATACAAACCGCCTCTACAAGTGTCAGCGCGGACATGCGTCTTCGCATGGTCAGGAACCGTAGCGGGGATTCCAAATAGTAGACAGAACCCTTTCGGAAGGATGTGATTGACTTCCATCTTACTAGCATCAATCCAGAAATCAGAGACCAGCGATTTGCGTGGAATAGATATGTACAGGGCGCACATCTAACTGTGTTATTAATCTAGCGAATTGTTTTGAAACACACTCTTTTTTTGCTGTTCCAAGAAGTCGTTCCTTTGTTATATGGCTGAGATAAGAGGAGACGAACAGAACCAATTTGTCTGTGTGTTTGGCTGCGCAAGTTTCGTCCAGAAGCACTTTAAACAATAACGAAGGAAGTGCGTTTCCACTTCAAATGAGCTGTAAGGAATTTGTACTTAAATCCATCAAGAAGACAACGAATCTGATTATCAACTTGTCATCAACAGATATGAAAGAGAGAAAAAAAAAGATATAGAAAGAGAGGTCTCTCTCTCTCTCTCTCTCTCTCTCTCTCTCTCTCTCTCTTCTCTCTACCCCTCCTCTCCTCTCCCAAACTCGCACCGGTCTCAGGACGTCCCTTCCACCTCAATCGACCCGAGGCGCACTTGGCTGGGTTCACCCACACCTAGCCACCACTGGGACCGCCCCCTCCGGGGAGAGGGGGAAGGGTGTCCACTCCACCCTCTTCCACTAACCAGATCAGACAGCTTGCAGTGCCCCCCCCCCCCCCACTGACCGCTGTGTGACCTGACCCTATAGGGAAGCAGAAGAACTGCCCGCCTGAAGTCCCCCTCAGGTGACCCGGTCACGTGACCCGTACACGTGACTGCAGTGGTGCTCACGTGACCGGGGCTGGTTTCGCACGCAGAGCTGGTGGTTGGAAGTCCGCGAGACAAGAAAAGTCATTGGGTAGAATGCAACACAACAAAGCATGATAAAACAAGTAATAAATTGAGACCTGGTGTGATTGGTTTTCTTGTAATAGAATGAGTGTCTACAGGATATAAGACCTCAGCTGTAGGGATTATATAAAGGGAAGTTACATAAGAACTCTGAAAGGAATGCATAATTAAAGCTGGATCGGTCTCCAAGTGAATCAGACTCAAAGTTATGAACGGAGCTACGAAGTTATAGACTCAATGAGTTCGTATTGTTCACGCAGTTGGTGAGACTAAAGTAGAATGAAGATGTTGCAAGCATCTTGCCGCCGGTGCTATGTGCAATGTTCATGATGAGTTACTATTTAAGCAGCACATCGTAGCAGGCTGTGTGCGAAAACGAAGTTCCAACAGTTTCGAATGCGAATGGAATGTGGAATGTCACGCATTCCACGTGAGATGGTGTCTTCCATCACAAATGCAAGCTTGGCGCTTACATTAGCAATAAGGTCAATCTTGGTTTTCCTGAACGTTCCATGAAAGGTGTCTGAAGAATGCCGGATTGTGTTTTCACAAAGGTCAACGCTGCATCGAAAATGTTTCACCTTCAAAGGTTGTGGCAACATGCACGACGTTCGATTCAAAGGAACATCACTTAGCTTTTTATGTATGCCAGCCGCGGGGTCGCGGAGGGCTATGGCTAGAGTAGTTTCGATTTCTGCATTTTTGTGTCTGGTGTTTTGACGACGACCGTGCAGTGGTTACCGTAATAACTCGGCCGTCAATACCAGAGTTTCATTTCATGTTGAAAGTCTGGTGCATTGTTCGCGAACGTTTATTGAAAACTCGTGAGCCCTAAACCCATACCGAGACTTACCGTGCCTAAGCCAAGCAGGTTCTTGTATGCATGAAAGTTTCAAATTAGCCTGCGGGCCTGGATCAACGATTGATGCGTAAACCAAGATGCCTAAGGCTGAAACTCAGTGGCGGTCGCAGGGGGGGGGGGCCATCAGGGCCATGGCCCCCCCAAAGGCAAATCAGGGGGGGGCCATCATATCATTTGGCCCCCCCCCAAACAACCGATGGGCCCCCATGGCCGTATGGGGCCCTGGCCCGTATTCGATTGTCACGAGGCTCGAGAAACCCACGTCAGCAATTAACAGCTCCCATACCAGTCTTTGAGGGTCCTACACTGACCTCTGAGGGCCCTTCAGTGGCGGTCAAGCGTCCACATTGACCGCTGAGGACCCGTATTGACCTCTGAGGGCCCTCCACTGGCCTTTGAGGGCCCCTAAACCGGCCTCAGGGGCCCAACCGGCGTCTGAGAGCCTCACACCGGCCTCTGGTGGCCTCATTTCTGTCTCTCGAGTCCCAAGACTAGCCTTTAAGTGTCTCTGAGGGCCCCGCACTAGATTCTGTAGACCCGATGTCGAGCCAGCATCGGCCTCTGGGGGCCCATCTTGGCCTTTGAGGGCCCTCCGCTGGTCTCTGGGGTCCAACGCCGGCCGATGCCGGCCTTTTAGGGCCCCACACTGACCTCTAAGGGCCCATGCTGGCCTGTAAGGACCCACGTTAGCCTCTGAGGGCCCCCCGCACTGGATTCTGATGACCCAATGCCGGCCGCTCAGGGCCCGCATCGGCGTCTGAGGGCCCATCTTGGCCTTTGAGGGCCCTCCGCTGGCCTCTGGGGTCCAACGCCGGCCCATGCTGGTCTTTTAGGGCCCCACACTGACCTCTGAGGGCCCGTGCTGGCCTGTAAGGAGTAAGGACCCACCTTAGCCTCTGAGGGCCCCGCACGGGCTTCTGAAGACCTGATGCCGACCTCTAAGGGCCCGCATCGGCCTAGTCTGAGGGCCCATCTTGACCTTTGAGGGCCCTCTTCTGGCCTCTGGGGTCCAACGCCGGCCCATGTCGGTCTTTTAGGGCCCCACCCTAACCTCTGAGGGCTCCATGCTGGCCTATAAGGACCCATATTAGCCTCTGAGTGCCCAATTCGGTCTCTGATGGTCTCAAACTGCCCTTTGCAGGCCCTGTACTGGTCTCTGAGGGCTCTAAACTGGCCCCTAAGAGCCCAAACCAGCCTCTAAAGGTCCCACGACCCACACCGGCCTCTGATGGTCCCATTTCTGTCTCTGGGACCGAAACTGCCCTTATAAGCCTCTGAGGGCCCCGTACTGGCTTCTGAAGGATCGATGCCGGCTTCTGAGGACCCATACCGGTCTTTAAGTGCCTCATAGCGACACCTGAGGCCCCACACTAGCCTCTGAGGGGCCCACAAACTGGCCTATGAGGTCTCTACACCGGCCACTGATGGCCCTATTATGTTCTCTGGGGGGCTCAAGCCTTACCTTTGGGCGTCACGCACTTGCTTATGAAGGCCCACATCAGCCTCTGGGGCCCTACCTGGGGCCTTTGAGGCCCTTCGCTGACCCTTGGGTCCAACGCCGGCCTCTGGGGGTCTGACACCGTACTCCCCATTGCAGCCTCCAGGCGATAGTTATCGCCGAAGCGCTATCGGTGGACCCATAAGTGTATGAACCATGAGTGCAGTGGGCGCAATTGCACCAACAATAATTCTGCAGTGAGTGCAGACAATGTATTCTGCATCCACAATAATCTGGAACAAAACCCCCTTTCCTCAGCAACACTACTTTCCATGCAGCACGACAAATTTAGGATATTTTGCCCACTATCCGTCTTTCGAAGCATTTGCTACTGTAATGGTCGTCAAAATTTGCATTTGTGCTCAAGCAAAAAAAAAAAAAAGATTAAACGGAAGTCGGAACACATGTGATTGAACAGTGAACAGATACCGATGACCCACTGTTAAAAGTTTTAGCACGATGATCTTAAAAAATGGCAAAGTTTTTTTGCAAAGAAAATGGCAAAGTTAGCCGCCTTTACTTTTGCGGCAGTCCATTCACAGTTGCGTGAATTATTGACATAATCAATGCTTCAAAATGCACTTTTCGGTACCTTTTCGACATGTGCATCCTCAAAGCTCTCAATGAGCCTCCGCTCGGGTGCCGCTCCCTACCCCCCCCCCCCCCCCCCGCTTCACCGGCCATGGCCTAGATTTCTGCACCCGTGCACTACGCCCGTGGGCCCCTTTAAGCTAGCACCGGGCCCCCCGGGTCAGCGCAGGGGCCCCTTTGCCAAGTTGGCCCCCCCCAAACTCCAAGTCTGCGACCGCCCCTGCTGAAACTTACATGGACAATGGAATATAACTCATTTTTGGTAGTAATAGGGATTCCGTTTAAGACATCAGAAGCATTGACAGCTGACAAGAAGTAGGCCGATGCAACTTCTGACAAATAAATTAATACATACAAAAATGTAATTCCGTTTCCGGATTCGATCAATAAAACTCGTTCCGCGGAGTCATCGTTTATATATTGCAAGTGTCCGCTAAATAGCGGTCAACCCTGAGCCATTTCAGCCCAAGTCATATCGAATGTCATGTTAACAAGCAGACTGCTTACTTCTGCTCCGACAGTTCGTTTGTTTGTGTAACGAAGTCAATCGATCCGATTTACATTCAAACGAAATTCGAGCGTTCGCGTTTACCGAAGCATTGCAATGTGTCGCACGTATCAATAATTTCCAGACACCTCTCGTTTCAAGGATGAGACGGGCGCTGGGGGTGGGCTGCCATGACGGACATCGTGTCAGATCTGGAAGCGCGATGATTTGAACAAGAGTGGGATGGTTGACCACGTGGTGGGTCGGTCGATGTTGAGAGACTACATCGGGGAAAGACAATTTGTGGACTCTCCGCGATGGAAAAGAGAATGTATTTTGTGACAAATGTGCTTGCTATCATGTGCTATTGCTCCCCTTTGATGAATAGATTATGTGTTGTGTCGAATATTGATACAATTGTATGCATAAATATAATTCATGAACAACTTCCAAAATTTCCAACGGGCATTATACGCTCGCTTGGTTCGTATGTAATTTTAATGTTAATTTACTATCTAAGTACCATCATTTTCCATTGTCCCTTGTCCCATGTTCCATTATCATTCGAAAGCCTTAGGCCGTAATAAACACGCAATGATGTTGAAAGGTTCAAAGTAGTTTACAACCTTCAAAACTTCCCTAGACTTGAAAATCCTCCGCACATGTTTCCTTCTTTTCGATCTTTTATGAGGTTTTCTTATCGAATCTAATCTGAAACTATTTTCGACTAAGAAACGCGTGCAAAACTCATCTGTTGTCGTCATTTTCCAAAATGGCACGTGTCCGCCTTCTCATTCCTATTACAACTGGGACAAAACAAAAAGGATGCATACGGGACAGAACACAATGAACCCCCTCACCCCATGCACCCCCCCCCCTCCCTCACCACGCCACCCCGCTCACCTGTGGTGGAGGAGCTGACGGTTTTCGTCGGACTCTCCGGTGGGCTGGGGGCCAGTGTGCCAAGGTCGTCCGCAGCTGTGTAGGTTGCCATGGCGACGGCTGACCCGACAGACCCTCGGGCTATTCACGGGCGGGGCCGCCTCTGACGTATGGTCACCTGGGGGAAGGGGGAGGGGTGAGACCGGGCCCGCAGAGCCGTCTGGGTGACAGGGGGGGGGGGGGGCTGGTAGCCTGATATTCCGCCAGACTGCCAGATCCGCGTCAAACATGGTGGCGGAGACGGGCCACGTGACGGCGACAGAGAGTGACGGGTCGCGGGTTCGTGTCCCGTCAGAGACGATTTTAGGCAATGGCAGATCAAGGGATGTTTTGCGCCGTGAAGCAGCAGTAAGGTGTAAAAGACATATGTATTATGGAGAACGTCTTGAACTGTCGATAATTTTCACAGAGACGAGCCAGCTGACTCATACGTTTTCACATGAGAGCGTATCTATCTGACGTGAGTAGGATGTTTGGGGAGGCGTGGCGTGACGTGTGGAGAAGAAATGTTTAAAGGAATGGTCAAACGTTTATCTATCAGAATATTGCGACATTAGTAATCGACATGTAACCGCGCATTGCAATAATCTACCCACAGAAAACTACAAGAAACAGACACCTCACTCCTATATCAGTGTTTATAGACTGCACATTGAAACATTTCTTGTGATATTTTATACAAACATGGGTACAGATGCCCTCAATATAGATATACAGCCCAGAGTGAGGCGGTCTTTGGACAACCCTTTCGAGAGCACCACAGACAAGGTTTAGATACTTCTGAATGCTGTTAACGCTTCGTGAATGCAGCAGGCGGGACTGGCTTACCAGACGAGTCGGGCAGGTAGTAAACATATTGAAAACATGTTTTGCTACGGGGCTTTACCAGAGTCTAGCGTGATACAAGGTGACCCCCCCCCCCCCACCATTGCACGGTTTACTGCAGCGATAAGTCCTCATCTGATCGTCTGGGCTGCGTCAACAATTTCCTTAATGGACCTGCTTTTGATAGGTCTTCTCTTCACGGCACGTTTGACAACCAATTTTTGGAACTTCTGAACTTAGAACTGCGTCGAAAGACAGGTAATATATTTCAATGATTTCAAGAAATCAATTGTAACTTCATACTTTTTCGAACGTGCTTGTGAAGAAGAAATATATTTATAACTCACAGCTTAACCCGCGCCCCAGTGGCGGTCTCAGCCAACTTCGCCCTAGTGGGGGGGGGGGACATATGTTACCATCCACCTCTAACTCAAAAACTAAGAGGACTAGAAAGACGCGGTAAAAAGTAGTCGATAGCTCTCAATGCGTACGTTTGAAAGTATTTCAGTCATTTTTCATGTCAGAGCAATATTGGGGTCACCAGAGGTCATCAAAGGTCAAAAATTGCCAATTGTCATATTTTTCAGAAAACATGCCGTTATCTCAGACACTATGGTAGCTAGAAAAACGCATGGAAAAGCAATCGATAGCTTTTGAACTCTTCTTTTGATAAGGTCATTATCAAAATTGACCTCAGGTCAACGGTTTAGCCTCCAGAGGGCAAAACCCCCAAAAATAGCTGTTTTTACGAAAAGTGTTTTTCGACAATAACTTTCGACTACAAAAAGCCACGACATTTCTATTGCCAGAATCGTGTTCCTCTCGCCGAGACACGTCGAATGAACTATAATTTGACCTTGAAAGGTCAACTTGAAAATTTGACCTCAGATCAAGGTCATGAGCTGACCGGAATAGGTCATGTTGCATATCAGTCGATGCGTCTCAACAAGACAAACACAATGAGACCATCCCCAGCGTTCTATGCGTTCTATCTTTTTCCAATCGCGAGTTATTGGCAAAAATCTGTTTGTATCCTCAAATGACCTCGGATGACCTTTCTAGAGGCTATCAGCAAAAATGACACCTAGGTCATCGCGGGTGGTCAAAATCACTGTGATTCTGAAATATTTGGACTGTTCCTATGCGTACACACGGATCTAGAGGTATTTTCATTTTTCTCCCTTGACTTGTAATGGAAAGGTCACGCCACTGACCTGACCTTAGGTCACGGATATAAAAAATCCGGGATATACAAATTGTAGGCGCCCATAACAGCATGCAATCCACCAAGTTTAAAAGCTTTCTGACAAACACTGCAGGCTGGACATGATTGCAAACTTTTTTAGGCTTGGTCAGTTAACTTGACCTGGTGACCTGACCTGACATGACCTGGGGTCAAAAATTTCACACATTGTCCAAAATTGATGTACCAAAAGCTACCCCAAGCGGTAGCGCCGCGGTTTTTTATTCACACGCAAAAAACGTGACAGGGTGGTAACATATGCCCCCACACTGGGGCGAAGGTTAATCCAGATTTCATCTATAGCTCTAAAGCAGAACCTTTACTTCAATCAGCTGCCTCATTTCGTCATTGCCATGCGTGTTTCTTTTTTCCAACCAAAGGAAGGCGCTATACCCGAAGATGCTTCTTGGTAAACAAACCAAACAAAAACAAACATAACCTAACCTCACCTGACCTAACCTACAACCTACAAACCTACAACCTACAACCTAACCTACAACCTAACCTACAGACCTACAACCTACAAACCTACAACCTACAAACCTACAACCTAACCTACAACGCGCCAAAAAGCTCGGCCGGCGGCGGGGATCGAACCCTAATTATTAGATCACGAGGCGAGTGTGCTCACCACTACTCCACGCAGCCAGCTGGCCGATTAGAGGTGTAAGTCACTTTTCAATGACGCAATGGGATATTCTCCGTATAGCGCCTTCCTTTGGGTGGAAAAAAGAATTACGCCATTGCCATGCCTACGCGTCCAATGAAAATTCATAAAGTAGCATTGGAAATATACCAAAATAACGTATCAAAACACAAGCGGCCAGCATAGGTAGTAAGGTACCCCCAGGGCACTCAAGGATAGTACCGTCCATTTATTCACGACCACTGAAGAATTCCTTCACACCCTGCTGACGTCACGGTGCCATCAATCTGTGCTGGGGCGTCGGTCTGAGTACCCACTCGTGTCACTAATGCACCGGTCGAGAGGTCAAAGGGGTCACAGAGTGGGGAGGGGAGTCACGGTAGAGAGGTGGTAGTGGTGGGAACCGGCCACCAACATACCCCTCCGTTTGTGAGGAGGGGAGGGAAAGGAAGGGGGACCACTCATAGGCGGCGGAACGGGGGGGGGGGCACCGGGGCACCGTGTCCCCTTTCATTTTGACATTTTAACATTAGCCCTATGGGCGTTGCATGGAAAGAGTGGGACCAAAAGTCGGCAGTGCCCCCCGCCCCCTTTATAATTGAAGGTGTTTCGCTGCCACCGGCGCGGTGCTACTGCGTTCCCACCACGTGAACTACGGTCCATTTTAAACACGTATGACAGGTTCTGCACGTGAGTGTAGCCCACGTGACATATGGTCACGGGCCGGTCAGTTAGCACGTGACCTCCCGATCAACGGCTGATATTTTGACATGCTAGACGATCATTGTCGCTAGTCAATGGCCATTGGTCACCCCACTCTGCCGTCCAAAGGCAAAAACGCATATGTCGGGTCAGGTCATGACCCGACATATGCGTTTTTGCCTTTGGACGGCAGCACTGCTTTTACGTGATAGGTCAAACAAAATTATTTGGCTGGTAGCTCTTATATACGATGCAGCGGCAAAATCATCACAACAAATAACGACCAGAAGCTAATGGGAAACGAAACGAATCAATAGCATGTTGGGCAACTAGATGAAAAACAGTACAAAATGATTGATACCTGGCATAAGGTCAGTTATGGATCAATTAGCCAATATGGTCCTTGGTAAAAGAACATACGATAATAGCATGCCTTCTTACATAAAACATAGCATCTTCTTGAACCCAAATCAAAATATCAAGCAATCGGAAAACGCAAAGGGCACAAAAGTTCAGAAAATCCGTCGCATCGGCCCGCAGTTTTGAGGTCTGTCCCCGCCGCCACTGCTGAGTCATTTGATGCTCGTATTGTGCCGGAACTGGTCGTACCCGCGTTGTGCTCAGTCAGCAGAGATCACAACGGGCCGGGAGCTAGGGGCGGCCACGGGGGGGGGTATTGTTGGAGGGTGGGCAGTTAGCAGGGGGAGGGGTACACTGAAAAAAATAATGACACCTAAAAGGGGTGTTTTTGAAGCGTACCAAAAACGCGCAGTTTTCTGGAGTCCGATTACACCCGGAATCAGACACTTTCTAGGGTATTATGACACTGGTTGAGGGTGTATTTTTATACCGTACGGTGTCAAATGATTCCCGGAATCATACGCCTTATGGAATAAAAATACACCCCAAATCAGAGTCATAATACTCTAGGAAGTGTCTGATTCCGGGTGTAATCTGACTCCTGTAAACTGCGCGTTTTTGGTACGCTTCAAAAAACACCCCTTTTAGGTGTCACTTCAGGGAGTGATCGGATTTTGAGGGTGTATTTTGATCCCACACGGTGTATGATTCCGGGAATCATTTGACGACATGTGGTATAACATACACTCCCAACCAGAGTCAGATTACCTCGGGGGGTGTCTGATTCCGGGTGTAATCGGACTCCTGGAAACTGCGCGTTTTTGGTACGCTTCAAAAAACACCCCTCGTAGGTGTCACCTCAACGGTGTCAAATGACTTTTGGGATGGTTTTTCTATACCGGCTCAGAGCCTGTTCCTGTTAGCGTCATACATCAGCTAATATCAATATTACCGGTACTATTGGTCTCCTATATAAGAAATACCGGTAATATTCGAGTGCGGGGATTGGGTTGTGTGCAGGGGTGAGGGATGCACTCGAACCGAGCTGCGGCGAGGGTATAAAGGGTATATTCATCGCATCAGAAAAACAGGTCGCCTGGGCCCTTATCTTGAGACCAATAGTATGGTACAACTAACCAACATACCCATGGGTATGTTCTGCTTCTGAAGCTTATAGGAACGATTAGCTAGACTGCAACGAGACTTTAAATGTAGCTTACATGTGTCTTCACCCTTGCAGCTTTGCAGCTACAATTTTATCTATTGACGATGACGTCTTCTTTTCAATCAGTCTTTATACCAGATATTGTCAAATGATTCTCGGAATCATACACCTTATGGGATCAAAATACACTCTCCAACAGAGTCATAATTGCAGTTGCTAACCACGTGACGCAAATTAACAATACATGCATGTCATTCTTTATTTTATATGCAACAATAAATTCCAAAACATTTGGGCACGAAATGTATGGCGAAATCTCATGAAAACTTATCGCAAGGCTCATGGGTCCGTGACTCCAGTCACCGTAAGGAATTACTCACATTTCAACAATGTTCCATCAACCGGTGATTATTGCTACTTACTTAGGTAGAGTTACTCTGCAGCTTAATGACATAAAAACTTACCTCCGTCTCCATGGTGCGTTGCTATCTTGTCCTACTTCAAAATTTCGCCGAGTGCAGGGCGCCTCGTTGTTTAAATACGCATGTTGAGCAAACTACAAATAATATCTGAAGTTTACCGTTAAAGCACTATTACTTGAAGTAAATCTACACTTTAAACAACGTTTGGCGACATTAAAAGCGTGTTAACCCTCGCACGACCAGGCCATTTCTCATAACACGAACGACCAGGGGGGGGGGGTTGTTACGACCCCCCCTGGCGTTTCGAAACGGAAGGTCGTAGAGCTTAGCGGAAAAAACCATCGGATTGCTCTCAACGAGATCTCGCGATTGGTAGTATATTTTTTGGTCCTAGGTCAACATTTGACCTACTTTTGACCGGTCAAAGGTCAAATTTTCGGAAAAATAGACTTTTTTCAACTTTCGGCGGCGATTGCGGCAAAACGGTGGGAGATATCGACTTGAAACCTTCACTATCGTGTTCCTTGATTAATTCTCTATCGTTTGGTATGTATTTCGTTTCCCTAGCTCTAAAAATGGCGCGTTGGGAGCGCCGGAAGTCGGCAAGGTCACAGTCGGCGGCAGAAATTCGAAAAATCAAAATTTAAATTTTTGAAATCTGATTGTATTTTTGGATTTGGGAGGTCCATTTGCTCCCTATAGAAGCTAATATTGCTGCATATTCCCATTGAGGTGACAAGAATTAGCAAAATAGTGGTTCGGGCGCTTTTCAAAAATAGTACCGGACGCTGTTCCTCTTGTGACGTCATAGCTCCGTGACCTGACCTGACCCGGTCAAATTTCTTATACCATATGATAGCCAATACTTGCCCCAACATGCATGGGAAGTTTCATCACGATCCATCAACCGATGTCCGTACCACCGGCAGGAAACCTCGGGCGTTGGCACTCAGTTTGTGAAAATCCGGCCGGAGGCTGTACCTCTTATGACGTCATAACTCCGTGACCTGACATGACCCGATCAATTTTTTTTCGGCAAAAGATGCGCAAAGGTTGCCCCAGAGGGTGTTGAAAATTTCAGCCCGCTACGACAAGCCGTTTAGCGTGCACTTCGAAAAAACCTCAGGGGGGGGGGTTGATACAACCCCCCCCCCTAGGCGTTCTAGGGTTAATTCAAATAAGTTCCTCTCCCCGCTCACACCACACGCACCCACGTGGGCACACTTCCGGCAACTGAAGTCAACGGCTTTCCTAACGGGTCGAGCTATTTCATCTTCGTGGCGGACCGGCATGGCTAGAACACAAATGACGTCACACGACAATGCAGCTTGCTGATTGGCCGGGCATTGACTCAAACCACTGGACCTGAGCTGTGGTTCGCACCAGGGTTACAGAGTCAGAGTCAGAGTCGGGTGGAGTTGACAGTTGTGGCCGGAGTCAGAGTCGGGGTCGACGGCGACTTTGGAAGCCGGAGCTGGAGTCAGAGTCTGGGTCACCGAAAATCAATTGATACCGCAGCGTATCCGGACAAGTCTTTGCATGGCATTTCTTCGTCGCGCAATTCTTCGTCCGCTCATTTCTTCGTCCGCGCATTTCTTCGTCTCCGCCTTTCTTCGTCTTGCATTTCTTCGTCTCGCATTTCTTCGTCTCGCATTTCTTCGTCCGAGCATTTCTTCGTCTCCGCATTTCTTCGTCCGCGCATTTCTTTGTCTCGCATTTCTTCGTTTCGCATTTCTTCGTCTCGCATTTCTTCGTCTCGCATTTCTTCGTCTCGCATTTCTTCGTCTCGCATTTCTTCGCCTCGCATGTCTTCGTCTTGCATGTCTTCGTCTTGCATGTCTTCGTCTCGCATTTCTTCGTCTCGCATTTCTTCGTCCGCACATTTCTTCGTCTCCGCATTTCTTCGTCTCGCATTTTTTCGCAAATATTCGTCCGCAAATTGACAGTGCAGCCTGCTGATTGGGCTATTGCCTATTTCATCTTCGTAGCGGACCAGCCATGGCTAGCTCACACATGACGTCACTCGGGGCATTGATTCAAATCACTGAACCTACACCAGGGTTACGGAGTCAGAGTCGGAGTCCGTTGGAGTCGACAGTTCTGGCCGTAGTCGGAGTCGGTTGGAAACGACAGTTCTGGCCGTAGTCGGAGTCGGAGTCGATATTGGAAGCCGGAGCTGGATTCGGAGTCTGATTCACCGAAAATCTCTTGACTCTGCAGTGTTGGTTCCTAGGAACCAACACTGCAGAGTCAAGAAATGGTGGTATACCACCAGTGACGTCAAAACAATTTCTGTAATAATTTAGTGTTTTTTGATGCTATCATGTGGAGTTTTTGAACATGGGTGTCATTTCACTCAGTTGAGCGTTTTCGTAATCCGTGACTCGCTTATTAGGTGTAATTTGACCCTCAGTGGTGCCATAATATTCCGGTGTCATTTGAACCCAATGGGGCTCAAATGACATCGGAATATTATGACACTACCGAGGGTCAAATTACACTCAATAAGTCATGTGAACGGAATATTATGACACCACTGAGGATCAAATTACACCTAATAAGGAAGCCACGGATTGCGAAAACGCTCAACTGTGTGAAATGACACCTATAGGATATAAAAACTCCTCATGATAGCGTCAAAAAACGCTCAGATGTGTCATTTTACACTGACACCGTGCAGGATCTTTTGACACGACACCTAAAATGGGAGTCAAAATTTTGGGAGTCAAATGACCCTTGGGTATGTGATTCTGACCGAGATCAATTTACACTAAAAAACGGTGTATGGACACTGTTTTTCAGAATCGGATTACACCATGGGTGTCAGTTGATTCCCAAATAGGGGATCGTGATTCCCGGGGGGAGTAATTATTTCTATTTTAAAAATAATGATTTTTATGTATGTATGTATTTTTATGTAATAATGAAATTTTAATAATAACTCCCAAAATTTTGACTCCCATTTTAGGTGTCGTGTCAAAAGATCCTGCACGGTGTCAGTGTAAAATAACACATCTAAGCGTTTTTGACGCTATCATGAGGAGTTTTTATATCCTATAGGTGTCATTTCACACAGTTGAGCGTTTTCGCAATCCGTGACTCCCTTATTAGGTGTAATTTGATCCTCAGTGGTGTCATAATATTCCGTTCACATGACTTATTGAGTGTAATTTGACCCTCGGTAGTGTCATAATATTCCGATGTCATTTGAGCCCCATTGGGTTCAAATGACACCGGAATATTATGGCACCACTGAGGGTCAAATTACACCTAATAAGCGAGTCGCAGATTACGAAAACACTTAACTGTCTTACTCCATAGCCCTGGTGTAGGTCCAGTGAATTGAATCAATGCCCCGAGTGACGTCATGTGTGTGCTAGCCATGGCTGGTCCGCTACGAAGATGAAATAGGCAATAGCCCAATCAGCAGGCTGCACTGTCAATTTGCGGACGAAGATTTGCGGAAAAAATTCGAGAGGAAGAAATGCGGAGACGAAGAAATGTGCGGACGAAGAAATGCGAGACGAAGGCATGCAAGACGAAGACATGCAAGACGAAGACATGCGAGGCGAAGAAATGCGAGACGAAGAAATGCGAGACCAAGAAATGCGAAAGGAAGAAATGCGAAAGGAAGAAATGCGAGACGAAAAAATGCGAGACAAAGAAATGCGCGGACGAAGACATGCGGAGACGAAGAAATGCTTGGACGAAGAAATGCGAGACGAAAAAATGCGAGACGAAGAAATGCAAGACGAAGAAAGGCGGAGACGAAGAAATGCGTGGACGAAGAAATGAGCGGACGAAGAATTGCGCGACGAAGAAATGCCATGCAAAGATTTGTCCGGATACGCTGCGGTATCAATTGATTTTCGGTGACCCAGACTCCGACTCCAGCTGGGGCATTCCACGTCAAATCAAACACCGAAATCCGTCATCCCCTTCGATTTTTCTGAAAATTTGTAGGCAGACTGGGCATGGTTCAAAACTGAGTTACGTATAATATTTTCGAAATTTGATAACGTATCGCTGAGATATAGGTCATCGAATATAGCGAAAAATGCCACACATTAATTTTTTAAATGGCTATAACTCTGGTTCCTTTTCTGGTATCAAAATGATATTAACAGGGTCTTATAGGCAATTGATAAGGCTTTGATTTTTAATTATAAAATTAAATTGAAGTGACCTTGAAATGCATTCGACCTTGAATTAAAACAGAAAAATTTAAATAGCAAAAAACACGTCACCTTCGATTTGGGTAATTTTTACATATTATGTCCGTCACAATGTTCCTAACCATCTGTGAAAAAATTGGAGTGGGCCATTCATAGCTTTCGCGGCAAACGCCGTTTTCATGCATCAACATCGCGCAACCGCGCGTGACCTTGAAAGACAGAGTCAAGACATGCTTGCTTGTGTACACTTTCTGAAATGAATGATTGCTGATTAGTGATATCCCAAACTCTGCGAGAATGGAAATGCATAGTCATCGTAGTCAAGCATTCACGTTCCATAGTAAAAGTGTCTCAGGCAAACGGTATTTTGCGGTGAATTTTGAGCCATGTGGAAATATCATGAAGTAAATTCAACGAAAACATTATCACGCAACGATATCTTCACGTCTTTTGATCTTCACTATACGAAAGAACATACATTTTTTAGTATGTATGGGGAATTTCTAGTAAATCCAATAATAAATATGGCAGTTAGAGGCCTGCTAAGAGTAACATGTCGCCGGCTGAGGCGGGCTCGGCAGATGCGGGAAACGCAGCAATCACAATTTTGTGTTTACACGTTCATATTTCAATTGTTTACCAACTGATTTTCAAAATTCTTTCACCATAAGATTGCCTGTACATTTTTTAGTCTTCTCACAAAATTTAACGCGAATCGAACGTAATCAGCGGTAGAGAGCGCGATGTAAAGACGGAACAGTTCCGTTCCGTCCCGGCACAGTCTACAATTCAGGCGGCGCGTAGCGGTCGGCGCCGGCTGCCGAGTCGCCGCGTTGCTGCGGCGACAGGATGTTCACTTAACACCGCTATTACTAGAACAGTTGTGAACCGATTTTCTTATTGCTTGCACGATGAGATGTCCAATTCAATTCTTGACAGGTAGCCATAATTAATTTCGCATTAGTCTTATGAGATATTGGCGAAAAACAGGAGGGGTGGGCGAAATTCGTTCTTCCCCCTCCACTGCGCGTGCTAACATACGTTTGCATATGTGCAATTTTCTTCAAAACTTATGAATGGCCCACTCTAATTTTTTCACAGGTTGTTAAGAATATGGTAGGCAATAAAATATATGAAAATGAGCCAAATCGAAGGTGACGTGTTTTTTGCTATTTCAATATTTGTGCTTAAGAACAGAGTTAAGCAAATTTCAAGGTCATATATTTAAGTAGGTGCAATTCTAAACAAATGCTTAAGATATTACCTAAACAGTAAGGTTTATTTCATTCAAATCAAACAAGTACAACCAAAGTTATGGTCGTTCAAAAATATAGAGATGCAACATTTTGTAAAAATTTGATGCCCTATATTTAGAAGACCTGTGGTCAGAATGTGCAAAAAACATCAATGTAATGTCCGGGGCCACACAGGAACTCGCTCACAAATTTATAATGAAATCGCTGATGGTAAGGTGCAAAACAGCCGATTTTTGTTCGATTTGACGTGGAATGCCCCAGCTCCGGCTTCCAAAGTCGACTCCGACTCTGACTCCGTCCACAACTGTCAACTCCACCCGACTCTGACTCTGACTCTGTAACCCTGGTGCGAACCACAGCTCAGGTCCAGTGGTTTGAGTCAATGCCCGGCCAATCAGCAAGCTGCATTGTCGTGTGACGTCATTTGTGTTCTAGCCATGCCGGTCCGCCACGAAGATGAAATACCTCGACCTTGCAGGAAAACCGTTAGGAAAGCCGTTGACTTCAGTTGCCGGAAGTGTGCCCACGTGGGTGCGTGTGGTGTGAGCGGGGAGAGGAACTTATTTGAATTAACGCGCTTGTAATGTCGCCAAACGTTGTTTAAAGTGTAGATTTACTTCAAGTGATAGTGCTTTAACGATAAACTTCAGATTTTATTTGTAGTTTGCTCAACATGCGTATTTAAATAACGAGGCGCCCTGCACTTGGCGAAATTTTGAAGTAGGACAAGATAGCAACGCACCATGGAGACGGAGGTAAGTTTTTATGTCATTAAGCTGCAGAATAACTCTACCTAAGTAAGTAGCAATAATCACCGGTTGATGGAACATTGTTGAAATGTGAGTAATTCCTTACGGTGAATGGAGTCACGGACCCATGAGCATTACGATAAGTTTTCATCAGATTTCGCCATACATTTCGTGCCCAAATGTTTTGGAATTTATTGTTGCATATAAAATAAAGAATGACATGCATGTATTGTTAATTTGCGTCACGTACGTGGTTAACAACTGCAATTATGACTCTGTTGGGGAGTGTATTTTGATCCCATAAGGTGTATGATTCCGAGAATCATTTGACAATATCTGGTATAAAGACTGATTAAAAAGAAGACGTCATCGTCAATAGATAAAATTGTAGCTGCAAAGCTGCAAGGGTGAAGACACATGTAAGCTACATTTAAAGTCTCGTTGCAGTCTGGCTAATCGTTCCTATAAGCTTCAGAAGCAGAACATACCCATAGGTATGTTGGCTAGTTGTACCATACTATTGGTCTCAAGATAAGGGCCCAGGCGTCTTGTTTTTCTGATGCGATGAATATACCCTTTATACCCTCGCCGCAGCTCGGTTCGAGTGCATCCCTCACCCCTGCACACAACCCAATCCCCGCACTCGAATATTACCGGTATTTCTTATATAGGAGACCAAAAGTACCGGTGATATTGATATTAGCTGATGTATGACGCCAACAGGAACAGGCTCTGAACCGGTATAGAAAAACCATCCCAAGAGTCATTTGACACCGTTGAGGTGACACCTACGAGGGGTGTTTTTTGAAGCGTACCAAAAACGCGCAGTTTCCAGGAGTCCGATTACACCCGGAATCAGACACCCCCCGAGGTAATCTGACTCTGGTTGGGAGTGTATTTTATACCACATGTCGTCAAATGATTCCCGGAATCATACACCGTGTGGGATCAAAATACACCCTCAAAATCCGATTACTCCCTGAAGTGACACCTAAAAGGGGTGTTTTTTGAAGCGTACCAAAAACGCGCAGTTTCCAGGAGTCAGATTGCACCTGGAATCAGACACTTCCTAGAGTATTATGACTCTGATTTGGGGTGTATTTTTATTCCATAAGGCGTATGATTCCGGGAATCATTTGACGCCGTACGGTATAAAAATACGCCCTCAACCAGTGTCATAATACCCTAGAAAGTGTCTGATTCCGGGTGTAATCGGACTCCAGAAAACTGCGCGTTTTTGGTACGCTTCAAAAAACACCCCTTTTAGGTGTCATTATTTTTTTTCAGTGTAGACGTAATGAGCTGTGCGTGTGTTTATTGTCGTGTTTAAGTTTTGTTGGTGTGTGAAAAGTGTACTATGCAATACCTTGCGTGACACGATTGCATTTGATACATGCCTCAGACACCACTGAAGCACGCACGTCCATTTAGTTAGGGAGGGTCGTGACAGGTATTGACCAGAAGATAAATGTGAATGGAGCAGGGGCTCACCGTGTCAGAGCCCAACACAATGGAATGTCAATAAACTTTGACTGTAAATATGAGTAGGTATACTTTCCTTAAGTAATGAGTCATACCATAGATAACATGATTCATGTTATCTATGGTCTTACTTATGTGGCTTATGCGCATTGAAATGTCAAAATGTCGTCTTTCAATTGGCCATGCTCAATGCGGCGCCTGCAAGCCGAGAAACTCTGTAGCCCGCGGAAGATTGTACGAGTAATGGGACTTGAATGGTTTTTAGCACAGTTTTGAGAGACATTATGAATATAATAAGAGATATTAACCTTACTCTCATATTAGCCAAAAGATATAAAAATTATATTTTATATCTTTTGGCTAATATGAGAGTAAGGTTAATATCTCTTATTATAGAGTAATGGGACTAATGAGACTAATGTGACAGTCACATGGCTAATGAGACACAGAAAAATTACTGCTTGGTTGCCTGGGGATGAAGATCACACAATTCCTCGTAAAGTGAATTACGAGTAGGTATCTATTTAAATGCGTCACTGTAATGAATGCGATACGAATGCACGTAGATGTGGATATAAAAAGCAGCCCAATCGCATTCCGCCGTAACATAACGGCGAAATCGCGGGCCTGGCTGTCTGACCCGTTGAAAACATGTGACGCTAGCTTCCTCATTCCAGTCATTGCTATCGATTCCCTCGCTCAAACAGGGGTTTATCTATGGCAACCAGACCCAACAATCCTAAAACGCTGTTTGCCAAACCACCTCGAACTACGAGCAAATTCCATCGTAGCTTACACCTGCTGCTCCTAAGCGTGAATGAAAACGCACCTCGCCCTGCGACCGGTGCGTTCAGACCAACAACAATGCCACCACCCTTCTAATCAATACCCACACCATCGGAAATACGACACCGACACATCGCTCGCTCCCGCCTGCCGCCGCAGTCACGCAGTGGCGTAGTTTCCACACGGTGACGTAGGTAGGTGTTTATGACGCGGGCCCCAGGTATGTATGCGGGGCACGAACACGGTAGGTAGTTGTAGGCCGGTTTGGGGCACCCCGGGCAGCGACGGTTCAGAGTGACCTTCGAATGAGGGGAGCGCGGCGGGCGGGAGCGCCTGACTACCGCACATCAACAGAGCTGTGGAATGCCAGGACAGAAACGTGGGGACGAATATCGCTCAAATACGCACCTTTGGAACTGAAAGATGTCCGAATTTGAAGCTATTTTTTACTGAAATCCTTACACAGACTATCTTTCCAAATTTACAAATGTCTAACAGATCTACATAGCTAGGACCCAGGGTTGGCAAACGGTGCAGACATCAGACAGTGGACGATTGACTGAAGACGGTGGAATTGGGACACTGGACAGTTGATATCCAGTAGGTATATTAGACGGCCAGAACAGTGGACACTGGGCAGAAAAAAAAAACTGAACACTAAAAAGCCAGGACGGTGAACAACGCACGCCACACGTGACAGCGGACTGTCCCAGTATTCACAGACCACAGTGCTCCGTCACCAGTCTGCCAGCCCCTGGCTACCTGTCTGACAGCTTTTGGCAGTCGCCTTCTGCCCCATGTGGCTGACAGGGACAGAAGCCGCGGACCGCACACACACACAGGGAACAACTGAACGAGCGCCTTCCAGGGAACTGAACGAGCGCCTTCATCCTCGGACCAAGGTGTCCAAGGGACGGAGGTTTGAGGGAGAGTGGGCAAAGAGAAAGAGATAGAGAGAGAGGGAGAGAGAGACAGACAGACAGTCAGACAGAGAAAGAGGGTGAAAACAGAAGTAGAGATACAGAAAGAAGGAGAGGCACTGAAAGACGAGGAGGGCGCAGCACAGGGGATGAGGAGAGTGACAGGTGGAGGTAAAGAAAGTGTGATAGAGTAATGAGGGGATGAAGAACATGGTAAGGAGCGGAGAGAGTGACGAGGGGATGAGGAGCAGACGGGGGCGGGGCCCGGAATGTCGCACTCCGGAACTGCCACGCCCATTTGGCCGCGACCCCGCCCCCCCCCTCCCCGCCGGGTTGGCGGTCGTCCAGCTCTGAAACCCGCTACAACCGAGCCGAAACACGGCTCCCAGACAGCCAGTGACGTCATAGTGACGTCATAATGACGCTGGCGCCTCCTCTGGGCCCGGTTGACCGATGGGCTGACTCCTTGATGGCATCAGAGCGAGGATCAGGAGCGACCATTCATCCTAAGCCTCGGACCTCAGGTTGAGGTCATGGTGAGAGAAATAACAGACGTTTTTTAGGTGTCGAATTTTACTTATTGTGGATCATAGGCATGACGTATTTTTTCTGATAAAAAGAGCCAAAAGTTCTTAAAATTGGGCAGAAGTATCATCGAAGACATCACCAATAATGGACGTCTTTTTAAGGTCACCATGTGGGTTGAATTTAGAAGGTCACCAGGTGAGCCGTTGATAAGTTCGGAAGTCATACACGAGTGTAACCGAAATTGGGCCGCACTGTCAACACGCGCTGCTATCAGTAAACAATTTGACGGGCGCCTGACAACGTCCGACGTCGCCACCTGTCAATACATGCGAGCGTGATGGCAGACACTGAAAGGCTGGCAAAATTGCGACGTCATCAGCCGGCGACCAAGTGCGTCAAGCACAGAATGTTACTGCAAAAGAGGAAAAAGCAAGAAAATTGAATAGCTTTTGAAAATTGAGAGAATGAAAATGATAAGGGCCGAGCAAACGCGGATTCATGACGTGTGCATTCACACAAACAAAGAGGGTGCCTGAGCCTTGAGAGTCAAGCAAAGAGCAAAAAATATGTTTTTATCCCACAGTAAGAACGAAGTTAACCATGTCAAAAGCGTCTGTAATTTACACGTGTGTAAATGCTCTCGTGTACGAGAGCAGTGTCGCTGTAACTACGCGCACAATTCGAGGAAAACAGGACGCGTAAGACTGGGTTTATGTTTTTGAAACTGGTTCTACAGTTTTATGTTGTCATCTCGAGTTCTGACTGCCGACATAAAATAAATACAACTGGCTTCAAACAACGAAACACATACCGTTAAAAACAGCAGAAATATCTACCTACAGCAGAAAACATACCGTAGTCGGTCGCGGCTGAAGGACGTGGTTCTATAAACCACGTCCAAGTGTTTCGAGCGAGCAATGGCCTACACCTGCACAAACTTCGTCAAATAGTCGGCAAGTTTCTTTTTTTTTTCTCTCTCTAAGCGTAAATCAAAAAGCATGCTCTGGTGGCGGCAGTGTGACCTAAAGCGCTTGCATCTTGATTGCACTTTGAAATGTCTATAAAAGCAAATGCTGTTCAACAAGGCTGATCATTTTATAGCTGAGCTGAAATCGGACATTGCGTGAAATAAGCCTAGATCCTACTCACCAACTTCACACAGTCCATCACGTGCCCTACCCCCCCCCCGGTCCCCCTCTGCTCTCCAGCCACCAAAAGGGCATTCCACTCGTACTCTGACACACACCTGGGTTAGAACACACATCCTGACGTATCCCGACGAAGCACAAAGCTCATCAGTTTCTCTGGCCATACTGTGTGTCTAGCCCGTTCAACCAAGCCGCGTTACCGACTCAGTCTGGTCAATCCGTCGATAGGTGCATTATACGGATCCGTATATGTACCGAGCGTTTCCTTACGGGTATCCACAGCTCCGTGTTATTATTTACATATCCATGGTATGCAGAGAGGATTTCAAAAAACGCTGATACGCAAGGCTTCATGTGCATGAAGCAGGTAGGCATGGACATGTCAATGTACTGAATAAACTATGCAATACATATGTATTTAATATACAAATCGACCTAACGACCTAAAATACAATCTGATATCTACCGAACTATCCGCATAATTATCATGATGGATCGTAAGTCATAAACCGTGCATCCACTACCATTGTACGCCTATATCGTATCAATGCGTCTCCAGTGATCAATTGCAGCTCTACGCATTTATGTTCAACGAATGAGCATGCACGTGCACAATGCGAGACAACATATCGAACCAGAGGCGGATCCAGCTCAGAGTTTTTTTTTTTGGGGGGGGGGGGCAAACCATAACAATTTATCGATTCTTTCCATGCCTCGTCCATAGGCGTAATGTTAAAATTATGCCGTTTGGGGGGTGGCAAATGCCCATTTTGCCCCCCCCCCCCTGGATCCGCCACTGTATCGAACCTGACGAACGACGTTAAAACAGCACAAAACTGAAGATAATTTTCGGTCCATTAAAGTCGATTTTAGTTGCAAAGTGCAGCTGAATAACGGAATGCGATGCAAAAGGTTACTAATGAATAATGATGCACGATACTACCTAAACCTCTCTCGTCCCTGGTTTTGAGCCGTCGCTGTCTGTTCCATAAAAGTAGCCAGAGCGTTTCGCCAGTCCCTGATCTCCCGGCCACAGCTTCGACAACCTGAACCGAGAGCACACAAATAGGAAAACTTAGCCTGCTCCGTCCAAAACACCACACCTACCGTTTTCTCTCCGTGATGATTGTAGCCCCGATGACAGTGCTGTCAGCAGGCAGAAGTGACAGCAGTCCGGGTGACAGCTGACACAGATGACACCTCCCCCCGACTCTGACAGTCGTCCTGCCACTAACAGCGGCAGCAGCAGCGGTACCCGCACCGGCCCGGGGCCGACTGAAGACTGCCGCCAAGGCCCTATATACCACTGCCGCACCGACCGGCCGACCGGGCCCGTCCCAGGCGACCGCCGCGCCGCGCCGCGCCGCTGCCGCCGGCGATGGACGGTAGACGGTAGATGGTAGACGGTGGAAGGTGGGGGATGGTGGGGAGGGGGACGGTGGGCGGTGGGGAGTAGGGGTGTTGTATGGATGGTGGACGGTGGACGGTGGGGGGGGGGGGAGCGGTCTGTGGAGGGGATGGATGGTGGACGTTAGGCGGTGGAAGGACAGCTGCAGTGGGAGGGGGACGGTGGACGGTGGAGGATAGGGGAGGGGGGTTGGATGGTGAATGGTGGACAGTGGATGGTGGGCGGTGCACACAGAGAAAAATTTACCCCTCTATGTAGAAGATAGACGGTGGAAGATTGGCGGTGGACGGTGGACAGTGAGTGGTGGAAGGACATGCGGTGGGAGGTGGACGGTGGACAGTTGTAGACGGAAGACGGTGGACATTGGTCGGCGGTGGACGGTACACGGCGGTAGGAAGACGGCAGGCAGGCGGTAGGAAGACGGAAGAGGTGAACGGCAGACGAGATATGCCTGGTGGTAGGCAGCGTACTATACGGTCCTTTTGCTGGGAAGACGAGCAATGGGTTATACCTACTGGGAGGTATAACCCATTGCTCGTCTACAGCACATGAACTACAATCAGCACTCAACAGATGTGGCAACACATCAGTTGGTCCAGATCAGGTCGCCTACGCTTTTCTCAAAAATCTCCCTGAATCTGGACAACAAACCCTCCTGGAAACTCTAAATCGCCTTTGGGAAAACAATTCGTATCCTGCTTCCTGGAGCGAAAGCACCATTATCCCTATCCTTAAACCTTCTAAACTCCCCTCAAACCCTTCTAACTATCGACCTATATCTCTCACCAGTTGTGCCTCTAAACTAACAGAAAGAATGGTTAACGGACGAATTAGGGCGTATCTCGAATCAAACAATCCTCTTTCTACTTACCAACACGGATTTCGACCTGGTCGGTCAACTGCTGATAGCGTAATTCACATAATTGACACAATTCAAAGAGGATTTCAAAGAAGGGAATACACGATCGCCGTCTTCCTTGATTTCAAAAACGCCTTCGACAGAGTCAATAAATCTGCTCTTCTGATTAAACTTCATCGAACCGGTATTCGCGGTCACATGGCGAACTTTATACAGAACTTCCTTGCTAATCGAACATTCAGAATCCGTTGTGGCCACACCTACTCTCCACTCTTTACGCTAGATCATGGCCTCCCACAGGGCAGTGTAATTTCTCCTACTCTCTTTTTGATCATGATCAATGACCTTTTCAACAACACACCCAGCAATATACAACACTCTCTTTACGCCGATGACGTAGCCTTTTGGGTTTCTCATCGTGATCTTGATCAAGGCATAACAATCATGCAACTCGTTCTTGAAAAAATAGAAACATGGTGTAATCAATGGGGACTCGTCCTCTCATCAGACAAATCAAAATCGGTCATTTTTTCGAGACGACTCCCCAAGACCAATCATCGTAACCTCAGAATCAACAATCGTAATCTTCAATTCGTTTCACACTTCAAATATCTAGGTATAACACTTGATTCCTTGCTTAATTTTAGTAAACACTTCGAAGACATTCAACAAAGATGCGCCAGACGACTTTCGATTATGAGATGTATAGCTGGCAGGGAGTGGGGAGCCGATCGGAGAACCCTCCTCCGCCTATACACCTCCCTAATTCGTCCTATCCTGGATTACAACGGTTTCTTATACGATGATAAAGCCACTAAAAAAATTGATTCTCTCCAAGTGATTCAGAACACCGCTCTTCGTATCATCACCGGTGCAATGAAAACTTCAAATATTGACAATCTTCACATTGATGTCAATATTCCTACACTTGATCGACGCCGCTAATATCTTCTTCTCCGCTTTTATCTTCGTTGCTGCGCGAACCCCTCGAATCCCTCTAATCAAATACTTACAAATTGATATTCTTCGTCTCCTCCAAGTGACCCTGAAAGGAGATTCCCAGTGATCAGTTATCGCGTAGAGAAGGCTCTTAATCATTTCAACATTTCTTTCCCGTCCATTTTGCCTATCCCCCCTCTAACCTCTTTCTGGCTGGCACCCATCCAGAATGTAGATCGTCTTTTCTCAGAAAATAAGAAGCATGTCTCCTCACAAGAAATCTCTCAACTCTTCATACAATATGTAAATCAATACAACGATCATACTTTCTTTTATACTGACGGATCACTATCAAATGGCAAAACAGGCGCTGGTGTTACATCAAAAGTCTACGAAAACTCCATTCGCCTGCATAATCTTTTCACGGTTTTTTTCAGCTGAACTATCAGCGATTCTGCTAGCTATTATCTATATAAATAAACAACATATCCAAAAAAGCGTAATTTGCACCGACTCAGCTTCGGCAGTCAGTGCCATCTCAAGCAGAAAAAAAGAAGACAATCATATAATATACATTATCAAGAAACATATAATTACAATTCAGTAAAAAGGATTTGAATTCCGCCTGTTGTGGATACCAGGACACGCGGGGATTCCCGGTAACACAAGGGCGGATCTCCTAGCGAAAAATAGCCTAGACAAACCGGAAAGAAACACACTTCGTTGTCCGCACAAAGATATTGCTAATCATATCCAAAATGCTCTTCTCGACCTTCGCCAATTCGACTGGAATAGTTTCCCAAATCAACATCTACACCCGATTCACCCAAAAATCAAATCATTTGCTTCTTCCAATCAAAGTAATCGTCTTAGAGAAACGGTATTGGCCAGGCTGAGAATTGGACACACCAGTACCACTCACCGATACATTTACCAGCACGAACCCCCACCCACATGCCCACATTGCACACCACTAACACGATTCAACATTGCCCACCTCCTTCTCAACTGCCCACACTACGACCAATACCGTCAACCCATCATTCACTACACAAACACACACAACCTCAGCCTGGACCTCCCAACGCTCCTGGGTGATGATCATCCAGATCTAATTGAACTTCTCTTTACCTTCCTCAGTGATTCGAATCTCATCAATAGCATATGATCGCAACCCAGCACACAGTATTTTGATGTTCTTATGATCTTCCATCGTCGTTTCCATCCGCTTCGTTTTGCTTCCATTCGCTCTCGTTCTCGTCGCCTTTTCCAAGTGTATACAGATATGTGTAAGCCGCCAGAGTTGAACCCCTAAGACGGGCGGGACATGGCTGGCGGCACCCGGTTAACACCGGCTGCCATAACCCGCAGAGGAGTCGCTGGACTGACCGGTTTTTATTTGGTCAGTCCGAGCACACCTCTTGCGTGCAAATCCACATACAATGCCACTCCTAGTGATATAACGTAACGTAATTAAAGAAAGGGCTTTTTACTGTGTACTTTGGCTGAAAGCACAGGTTTTTGCCCTCTTGGATAGGCACCAGGTTTTTTCTAGTTAGGACTTTTCCTGGTAAAGTTCACCCCACAACAACACACACCAAACAACAGCACACAAATCAGCAGCAAGTCTCAGCAGCAAGTTCTATGTAAGTAACCAAATTTATTGTCTCGCCCATCAGGCACCTTTCGGCCTTCCCTTTGCTTTGCAACCCACCGGACGCCACATGAGCCGGTTTAACGTAGTCTTTTGCCTTTGTCTTAGTTCTTGGGCCGGAATTAAATAGCCGGCATTAACGTAACGTAAACGGAAGACCTGGCCAATTGCCAGCTAGTAACTTTCCCCCTCCCCCGGCTATAGCCAATTGGCTTGCCGGGAGGACAAAAAAAAACCTTCTGGGAAATGGTCAGAATAGTGGCAGGCACCAACGCACGCAAAAACAAAAGGAATATGGCCCCTTGCTGCCTTTCATTGTCCTACCAAGCCTTTCGCTTTTGAGTCGCCGAATCGTTTTTATTGAACTTATTATTGTATTTTCCGAAGTTCCTAAACATATTGCAAATGGCAAAAGAAGGGTGGCGAGGTCGCATTAGAGAGGAGCTTGCTTATGGCCACAATGTTGCGATAACAGATCGCCAACATTTCTTTCCGTTTGACAGAAATTGAGAAGAAAATAAGAGAGCTGCATAGGTATTTACGGTAATATGCCGATTGAGGCCATACCTCAGGGACCCCATTACCTGTATGTTTAAGTGGTCGTTCAGTTGGTGCAGCTATAGCGAGCCTTATCTTTTTCTGAGGTAAGGTCACTTGACATGACCTGGTGACCTGCCCTTGAAGAACCCGGGTCTGAAATTTTAACAACATGTGCGGGAAATGTATGAACAGGTGTACCCAAAACGGCGTCGTGCGCGCCACCGTTTTTGAGATATTCGCGAAAAACTTGTGGAGGGGGAGGCGCGGGGGGGGGGGGCGTGCCTCCCTCCTCCCCAGCACGGCGGGGGTATGAATGTTTTTTATGCATTCCAGCCCATCTTACCTATGCATGGTTCTAGGAAACGTTTCCTGTTTCGTTGACTCTGCATTTGCCAGCATATCACTGCACAATGCACATGCCATCAAATGTCATATAAGATTCGGGCCTATACCGAAGCCAATGTGATTCGTTTGGTGCCATTCATCCGGCGCACTAGCTCTAGCTTCACTGAATTTATTACAATTTACTGTGCAAATTTCGGGTCCGTGACCCGACCTCTGTAGGTCAAATGGCTCAGAATTCACCGGATGGTCTCATGGATAGGTACCGTATTCTTGATCCTAAGGGCTTTTTCTAGTGTGTAGGGGAGAGCGGGGCCAGTTGAACCACTTTTTATATATTGACATGCACAGCGAGATTTAGTTGTCATATCGAAAAATGCGCAATACCATGAAAAAATATACTCTTTTGGCTTTATTTTAAGATATGTAAAATTATGTTTCAAACATATTTTGCTGCCAAACGCATGCTTATAAAACAGCTCTACGCCCGTTTCAAATGACCCCGATGCGAGGGTCAATTGAACCAGCCCATGGGGTCAATTGCACCTATCCTTAACAATGGGATGTTTTCCTCTTTAAGACCACTTTCTTAAGGAGATATTTTGTCCGGTTTACTTTTCCAAATGCTTCATTCAATAGGTCGTTGGAAAGCTAAAAGTGCAAAGTTCCTCATAATAGGTGACATAAAGCACATAGACTATGGTAAAATGGGCAGATGAGGAAAATGAGAAATATCTCAGGCTATAGTGTGCTTTCAAGCAAAAGGCTGGAGAATAAGGGGTCAAAAATTGAGCTCTATTAAACTACTATTTCAGTTTAAAAGCTCATTTCAAAGGAAGACTATTTCCTTTAACCCTCGCCGGACCTATTGGTTTTCTACATACGCGCCGGCCGAGGGGGGGGGGGGCGGGTACGACCCCCCCCCTCGCCGTTTCGCCCCTGGTGGAGCTAGCGCGTCGCGGAAAAAACGAGCGTGTGCGCCGTTACGAGACGCAGAGATTGGTACCCGATTTTAAGGTCCTAGGTCAACCGGTGACCTCTGAGGTCAGGTCAAGTGCCCCAGGGTACGGTTCAGTTTTTGGTGAATAACTTCGCAAAAAACGGCCGCAGAGCGCCGATTTTGGCAGCATCGTGTTCGTCTCGCTCAGGCGCGTCGAATGATATACTTTTTGTCCGGGTCAGGTCAACTTGGGGTGTTGACCTCAGGTCAAGGTCAGGTCAGCACCCCCAGGTCACGAAGTTGGTCGAAAGAGGTCAAGTCGCATATCATTCGATTCGGCAGGTCTTCCAGAGTCCATTGGTGGCTTTCCCGACTCGCTAGCTCAATTTGATCAAGAGTTATTGACGAAAAACTAATATGACCTTGATGACGTCATAAATGACGTCACGCAAGGTCAACATTGCAAAAGTGACGCATCTAACCTTGCAAGGAGTGCATCAAATCACGATTCTGTGTGCTTGAGATAGTTGGAGATCGTTCCCGGCGCCAGAATAGCAGTTTTCATTTTTCCCCATTGACTTATTATGGTGAGGTCACGAAAATGACCTGACCTCATATGACCTTTAGGAAAAATCCGAGATATACAAGTTGTGGGACTCATAATGGATACTAGATCCTGAAAGTTTCATTTCCCTGTGACATCTCCTCTGGCAGTGAGGGCGTTGCGAAGTTGCGACATCTGAAGACCGTGCAGAGGTTCACTTATGACGTCATAGGTCAGTGACCTGACCTGACCCAAAAATGCGGTTGGTGTCAAAAGATGCGGCTTGGATCAAAGGTCAGGTATGCCAAGTTTCAGCTCTCTATCGCCAGCGTGTTCGGAGCTATCGCGAAAAAACCCTATGGGGGGGGGGGCGGCACCCGCCCCCCCCCCTCGGCCGGCGAGGGTTAATGTTTACAGCCCCTGAACAATAACCATTGCAAAGGTCACCGGGGTCCATTGAATCGGCCTGTGGCCCTGTTTCAACTGACCCTCAGAGAAGCGTTTCAATTGACCCCATCCACTCCCGCCATCTCGCACGCGCCGTAAAGCACATGTCAAACGAGCTGGAGGGACGGCATCATGCTGAATGAAGGGCCAAATAAGGTGTTATTCCGGAGCCAGGAGTTCTTCTTTCAGCAAACAAAGGTATATGAGATATCACAAAATATTCATAAGAACGATTTCTCCCAAACGCCCCTCAAAAACACAAAAACAAGTGTCAAATCAAAATTACCGTCCGTTTGCCGCCCAAACGCCGTTGTCAAAGGAAGTGGTCGAGCGCGGATGCGCAGTGGTGTCGGCAACGCCATATGTTGCATACTGTTGAAAATAAAGCCATGTTTCATCTGACCCCGTGTTTCAACTGGCCCCGCTCTCCCCTACCAAAGTCCCAAGCCGGTGACAGTTCGGTCCGAAATGTCTCAAATCTAGGCTAAATCTGGTCTAAATTTGGGCTGAAATGTCTGACATTGGCTATTCACCACTGCGTCTCGCTGCCATTCAGACCCCGTGTTTCGTCACGGGTCACCGCCCCTCAGTGTGTTGTGGTCCTGCCTAATTCTGAGTCGCTACCCCTACGGAGTACGAGTGGGGGACCCAAGTCTCTCCCCGGGATCTACGGACGCCAGTTGTGGTTCCTCCTGCTGAGCGGTTACTACATTTGACTGCAAGGCTACAGGACCTGGGTCGCCACTTGAAAACACGTTCTACGAAGTCGTACGGTCATCTGAATTGCATGAAGGGCCTGATGAGAGGACTCCTGTATAGCTACACGTTGCAAAGGATACCTATTCTTTAATCTATTTTCACAGTGTTGACTTGTGGATCACACATCGTGACATGGAACGTTTTACTTATAATGTGAGTGGGATATGATGCTCTCTTCACTTGATGACGACTCACGAGCCGGTTGAGGTTCACCTAGGTCGTCTGAGCTATGATTTTCATAAATTGCTTCGTCACTAGACAAGCCACTGGGACAGACGACAGGTGATAAACTAAACACAACAGAAATATTAATTTAAACTAAGCCAAACTGCCAAAAACCAAGCGAATACACCGCGGCTCCACTCATACGAAACTAGCCCCGGAACCGACTGAGGTTTCCACAAAAAGTGGCTATTTTGGTGCGTGTTTGGTTTGACGGAAAAGCTCGGTTCATTCATAGCCGGCGGGTGAGTCAGGGAGACTGAGTGTCGGCTGTTGCCAGGCAGGTGTTGAGGCTTTTGTAACTAGCGAGCTGGGGCCCCAGCCCGGTTCATGGTCTCGTGGAGTCGCGATATAGCGGACCATGGATGGTCCCGGGTGGACCATGGATGGTCCCGGGTGGTGGACCTTCCCTGGTCCCGCATGGTTGGCGACTGGTGGTCCAGTCCATATTCCTGACGTCGATTTTGATTTCTTCCCATGTCGCATATGATGCTCATTTCAGCAGTTATTCAGCTGACCAGTCAGCATAATACAGTCATAGATTCTGTGACGATCAGTCTGTTGAATGTCATCTCTTACCACTCCCGTCAGCCCCCGATTCCCGGAACCCTCTCCCAGACAACACGCACTCTGCACAGTTCCGCCTTTTATTGATGATGATGTAATCGTTTGTTTGTAATTGCTGTAATTACACTCGCTCGCTCGCTCGCTCCGCGCCGCCGAGACCTACAGGGAAAGAGAGGGACAGAGTGTACGGAATGCTCTGCTACTCTCCCCTCCTCGGACCGCGACGGCCGCGCCCCTGGCGGACGACCGGCGAACCACGGCCAACCGCCCACACACGGCCCAGCCGCTCTCACGCGCACGCACACAGACACACACCGCTCGCACTCACAGACTTTGAGAGAAGACCAGCGAACACGCGCACACAGGCGCGTACACGCATCACCCGCGCACGCACACACACGCATACATACACCCGCACAGGCGCTCTGCCAGCCACGCAGACAATTATTAGGCAAATAATGTGGGCAACACAATTGTTAAGTGGTCAAAACAATCGTTTAATGTTTCTAGATGGCCCGACGCCGGCCAGCGACCCGGTCTTTGGACGGGCCGCCCGGCGCGCCGCGTAGCGGCAGCTCGGTACAACAGAGCTGCTGCCGCCCCCCACAGGTGGCGCTAGCGTCCGCCGCCGCCGCCGCCACCGGCCAGCCGGCGCCGGCACACGTAAAAAAGCACACACGGGGCGCACTCGCACGCTAGTAGCTCACTCTCAAATCAGGCACTTTGACGCCGGCCGGGTCGGGCGGCGGCGGCGGCGGCGGGGGCGGCCCTCCATCACAGACCGGCCTGCTCCGCCGCTCTCTCCGCTCCTCCTCCCGCTCTGCCTCCTCCTCCTCCTCCGGGACTCAATATAAATAGGGCGTGTCGAGGCACCGGCCGCGCCGCGCCGGCCGCCGCCGCTCGGTGGCGGCGGTAGTGGCGCGGCGCGGCGGTGGCGGCGCGTTCAGCGGCGCGGGGCCGACTGGTAGCTACCACCGCGGCCGCCGCGCGACTCTCCACGGCCGTAGCCCCGTCCGCGCGGCGCGCCCCGGCCGTAGTAGCCGCGGCCGCGCCCCTCGCCGGGCCGGTCGCCGCGGCCGCGCCCCTCGCCCGGAGGTCGCTGCTGCTGCTTCCGCTCGATGTTGAGGCGGTGCTCCTCGTCGCCGGTCCGGGACAGCTTCACCGGCTGCGGGAGGAGGAAAGACAGCCAGACGCCGAGGTCAAAACACGACGCTAGAGACTGAGGGTCTATCATCAATGTGGGTTATTGCTGGTCCCAGTCGGGTCCAAACGATTTTGTTCTCCTTTACAAATTTATACGCCGGCATCTGAAATCTCTTAAATTGCCAGCTTGTTTGATGAAAAACTGTTATTATTACGCCTAAAACATGCAGTTATAGCATTGAGAGAACACATTTATCAACAGTCAAATTTAGTACTCCAATCCTATGATTTTCCTGCTGAGTGTTTTAAAAGCTGACCGGTTCTTCGGCCAGATTTTATTCTCCGGGACCAGGACTAAAATTCACAATTCCAACATGGTCTGCCCTAGGATCTGGGACAAACGAACGTCGAAAGAAGTCAAACGAAGCGGCATATGAAAAGGCCACCATCAAAGTTTTCAGAGGGTGGCAAGGCCACGAGTTACAGGACCCAGATGATCAAAAGTTTAAAGGTGTGTGCCACCTCCCAATGATTTCCCATTTTATTTTTCCTAGGATAAGAAGCTTCTGTTTTTACCTAATATCGCAAAAAATCAAAAATGGGCCTAAAATAGTGCTTTTTTCGCCTAAAAGTTTATCGGTTTTTCGATATGTATAACAATTACTGTAGTGGGCTGACCTGCAAACAGGCGTCGGCAACAATCGCGAATGCGGCGCACATGTGACAATAAGCAAAGGTCATTATAGAGTTACGACGTACGGGAATGAGTTATCAGCTGTCTAATCGTAGACAACACAATGTCGAATTCAAACTGTAAGCCTGTATTGGTATTGTTTCTTTAATTTGGCTGTCGAACGTTAATTTATGGTTTGAAATATTATTTTATGTAAAATAATTGATATGAAACAGCCGTCTCTAAAGTTATGACCCCATCTCACCACATGAAAGTGGCAGAAATGACAATGATCAGCTGACGCATTTTTCTTGGCCGAAGTCAGAGCGCGCGGCCCGACGCACCACCACCGCACCACAAAGTATGAGCAGAAGCCACCTGCGGTAGACCGCGCCCAAAGCCAGGGCCCCGGTAACGTGAGGTAGCCGAGTCGGGGCAGCGTGCGCTGACCCAAGCCGGGGCCGCGGCTTTGGGCGCGGTCTACCGCATCCCGGCCGGGCAGCCCCGGGCTATCACATGACACCGGGAGGACGCGCGGCCCCGGCTTGGGTCAGCGCACGCTGCCCGGCTCGGCTACCTCACGTTACCGGGGCCCTGGCTTTGGGCGCGGTCTACCGCACCACCTAACAGGCGTGTTCGAAACCGCAGGAGATGATGATGAACGGGTTTATCGAAACTTGATTGGATGAGCCTATCGGTAATAGCGATTTCAGTGTGTGCATTTATTGTTCATAGTGGTGTGAAATGTGGTTGGGGTACGACCGACAACCCGTCGGGGCGAATTTCGCACTGGGGTACTCAAAATTTGAAGAATTTAAGACGTTTCCATGAGTTTTGAAGGTATGGATAAGTTCTAAAAATCCGGTTCTCCTTATCTGGGCCATTAACTCCATACGGTCCAGGAAAGCTGGCACACTACCTTTAACCCGCGTCCGGCTGGGGGTCCTGGATTTCCACGCCCTGCTGGGGGGGGGGGGGGGTGTTTGAACACCCCCCCCCCTTGTAACTCGGCTCCTGGGCCACGTAGCGATACGCGGAAGGCGGCGTTCGAAAGAGCGTCAAAAATAATGACGAAATCACTTCGGTCAATTTTTTGGTCAGGTCAAAGGTCAGGTCACCAGAGGTCATTGAAGGCAAAATTTCGCCGATTTCCAGGTTGAATGTCGAAAATTTCCAAGAAGCCGACGCATAACTCGAGAACCAATAGAGCTACAGCGCCGCGGAAAAGCGCATTCGATAACCCTATTAAAGCCCTTTCTGAGTAATTCTCTCAGATTTGACCTAACGTCAACGGTTTTGCCTGCAGGGGGCAAAAACTGCAAAAATAGCCGATTTTTTCGGAAACAGTTTTTCTGCAATAACTTTTGACCCAAGCATTTTACGACCTTACTTTTACCGGCATTGTGTTCCTCTCGTCAAGACGCATCGAATGAACTACAAGTTGACCTTGAAAGGTCAACTTGAAAATTTGACCTCAGGTCAAGGTCATGACCTGACCGGAAAGGGTCATGTTGCATATCAGTCGATCCGTATCGTCGGCCTGAACACATCTAAGGCGTTTTCATCGCTCTAGCATGCCTCTATCAAAAGTTATTTGCGAAAAACTGTTAGATACCATTCGTGAGCTAAGATGACCTCAGGGCATAAACAAGGGTCACGGACACCATTTTCATGTTCAGTGTGTCTAAACCACTTGTAATTCGGTGTTTGGGAGTGTTCATAATGTCTTTTGTCCAAAAGAGGCGCATTTCAATTTTCTCCCATTGACTTATAATGGGGAGGTCGCAAAATTGACCTGACCTTAGGTCATCGATATCAAAATTCTGAGATATACATTTCGTACATGCTATTGCTCTTAGCAATCGCTGAAAGTTTCAAAGCGATCGGTCACTCGGTGTAGCTATGACAGACATTGAAACTTTTTATGAGGTGAGGTCACTTCAAGTGACCTGACCTTGAATGACCTTGGTCTGAAATTTTCACAACATGTGTAGAATTGATGTATGATAAGGTGTACTAAAAACGGCGGCGCACCACAAGGGGGGTGTTCAAACACCCCCCCCCCCCCCAGCAGGGCGCGGGTTAATAAACGCTTAGTGACATGATAGGTCGTAAGTAAATGTGTGAGTGGGATGCGTGCGGGCACGGGCAGGATGCTGATCACTCTCTGGATGTGGCATTTCCAACCTCCCTGGCAATCTTGCCCTCCCTAGCTGTTCCACCCACCCACTTAGAGGTGCTGCAGACTTCTCTTCACTTTCAGCTTCCTTAGCAAGCCTCATCCCAGATGGCAAGTTGTGCTTAGGAATACCACAGCGCCGAACCTCCCAACTTCAAGAATACACTTCCAGTGATCATTCCAAATGTGTGTTTCCAGCCTCTATGAACGCTCCCTACGTGCGTTCACCCAAAATTTGTCAATTTGGGTGGAACAAGACTTCCAAATGAAAATAATTTTCCACTCCCACCTCCAACTTTCAAGAGCAGTTTACCACCCATGAAAGAGCATCTGCTTGCATGATCACACCAGATTCTACCATTGCTTGTGCAGAAAAATGTAATCTTTCCTCCTTCTGTTCTTTATTTTCGGGGGGGGGGAGCTAATCTTATCAAGAATATACCACCCTCATATTCCTTTTTTGGAGAGGAAATTTCCCCCCTAACACCCAAACATTAATATAATTTTGTGACACTGCTACCGTCCCTGGGCTCGGGACTCACTAGGTTCTGATGCTACCACTGCCGGATGAGCCCACCATCTCCTGTAGAACCCGCGGTAACCCCCATCATTTGACCCTGACCATCCCCTTGCAGTAATTCCGTCGGCGATCTACTACAATCAACTCACTCGACCCTCTACTCGCCCAACTACTCACCATCTCATGGAGAACACGGTTAACGGCGGCCTGCGAGTCGAACACGACGAATCCGTAGTTGGGGTAGGTGCGCGGCGGGATGCCCTTGGCCGGCGGCTTGCTCGTGTGGATCTTCACGCCCACCACCTCGCCTGTAAGAGAGAGTGGAGAGAGAGAACGGGGGAGAGTAGGGAGTCAGAACAGGGTACTTTGTGTTCGGAGGCGGTTACTGGGGACACCAGTTACCAACACGACCCTTGGCACTGGAGGATGCGTTACTATCCTATTCTTGTCAATCTAAAACAGCGTATCCCAGGGATGCTCACCAGAAAGTTACAGTTTTTCGCAGAGCAGAAGCTGCTATGTGGCAAGAGCTAGGTGGCAATGGACATACAAAGCTCGAAATGACTGCTGTAAGGGCAGCGAAAAACATCTGCAAAGCTGGCGGTAACGGATTGTAGCAGCTAAGTCATATATCACCAAGCTGAAGCATTCAGAATATCAGCTTCCTGACAACTCATAACCTCGCTAACACATTTCACATCACATTCTCTCCGTAAAACGATGGTCAAACTGTCCACCACTCGTCTGTGTTTATCCTCTGCAAGTCTGACTATTAGTATCCCAGCCAGTCTATGATCTAATACCCCTTCCTCTCATATCTGCCCTAATATCTCCCTCCCCGCCATATTCGCTCACCGAAGGAGCTGAAGTGTTCGGCCAGCTCCTCCTCCCCAATATCCTGCGGCAGGTTGCCCACAAAGATCTGCTGGTTGTCCGGCTGCGTGTAGCGGCGCCGCTCCCCATCCCCTCCGCCCAGAGTCGCGCCCGAATCTGCCGGCTCCGCGCGGGAGGACGGCGGACGGGCCGAGGAGGGCCCGGTGCTGCCAGAACTGGGACGGGCTGCCGGAGGACGAGACGGCGGAGACTGGTCCTGTGGAGAGGGGGGGGGGGGTCAGTGAGGTCTGGGGGCAGCTGACGGCGAGCGATGGGTCAGGGGGCGGAGGCTCCAAATTGAAGAATTGAAGATGCTAAGAGGCTGGCAAAAGGTGGTAAGAGATGAAAAAGAGACAGCAAAACGCGAAACTAAGCTAAAGGCGAAGGAAATTATTGGATAGACAAGAGCACAAAAATGCGTACGAGGGGGACGTTACGCCGGGTCAAACGCGTGAACAAACTACTGTGAACCAGACAAGGCATGAACCACCACCTTTAGCTAACAATTCAGTCGATATTGATGGGCGTCCTGACTCAACACTCTCGATATATTGAGCGTGTATTGATGATATGAGATCAACATCCTGACTCTAATGACGAATCTCCCTCTCCCTCCCACACATCCGTACCTTGTCAGCGGGCGCGGCGGCCGGTGTCGGGGCGGCGGCCGGCGCCGGGCGCGGAGCCGCCGGCCGGCCAGACGAGGCCTTGAACAGGTTGGCGTACGTCTTGGGTTCGTTGGAGACGGGCGGCGGGGACGGCTGGCGGGGCGGCGGCGAGGGCTGGCGCGGCGGCGGCGGGCTGGCCGCCGGCGGCTCCTCAGGCTGTTCGGCCGGTTCCTCGGCCGGTGGCGGCGACACGGGCGGCGTGGGCTCCGGCTCGGCCGGCGCCGGAGCGGCCGGCGCAGCAGCGGCGGCGGCGCCGTGACCGTTCATATGAGCCGGCTGGCCGTACGGAGCGGCAGCGGGCGCGGCGGCGGAAGGCGCCGGCGGCTCGGCGGCCGGCTGGGCGGCGGCGGGAGCGGGAGCGGGAGCCGGGGCGGGGGCGGGGGCGGCTGGCGGCGGCACCGGCGGCGACTCGGGCTCAGCCTCGTCATCAGCCTCTGCAGCGCCGTCACCGGCGTCCTCGTCATCGGAGAACAGCTGACGGGGGACGGGACATCAGAGATCAGAACTCCGGTGACGGGTCGAGTAGTACAGAGCGAACAGTGACACACAGAGGGCACATCGACAACACAGCGACACAGGGGCAAGACAGCGGGATTAGAGACGCTACTAGCTGCCTGCTGGGAGCCTCCCCCGTTGGGGAATAGAATCAGTTCAACGCGTTACGCGCTCCTAATCAAACGTCCCACACACACGTCCAGGCCAGCTCCACTACAAGCAAACAACTTGCGAGCGAGTTTCCATGGCCTTATGAGCCAAGTTCACTCCAACCACCACATTCCGAGACCAATTCAGCCTTCTGTTCCTCAGACTCCCTCAAAATTAAGACAGGTGCCCCAATTGCCCCGCAAACCCTCAAAGCTCCCTCCCAGCTCTACACCTATCACGATCTTCTCCCATCCCGCATCACCATCCTCTCTCCAGCCCTGACACCGTTCTCCCGCCTCTCTCTCTCTCTCTCTCTCTCTCTCTCTCTCTCTCTCTCTCTCTCTCTCTCCCTCTCTCTCCACCGTCACTCACATCGTCCTGATAGCGGAAGATGTCGTTATAGACGTAGTAGTTGTGGGTCGTCTGCGGCGCCAGCACGAAGGTCTGCATGAAGGGCCGCATCGGCGCACCGTTGTTGGACAGCTGGCCCGACACCTGGCGGAAGGAGCGGGAAACAAGACGGGTTAGCTGGGGGAGTGGGGGCGACGCCAGAGGCTAGAGAGGGCTGAGCTTTGAAATGCTACTGTAACACATTATTGACTGCCAGGCAGCACTGGTTTTACGATTGGTAACATTTCAATGCTCATATCCCAGAGGCTGCGCGCTTTGCAAGCCTTATCGTAGACCGATTTGTAGTACAAGAATGTTACTGAGTAGGACATGCCAAACAGCCTTCGATCTTACTAGAATACGCTCTCTGAAGTTGTACTATCACGACATACATACTCACACGTAAGGCAAGTCTCGAAAGTAAAATAAGAAATTACTGCCAATCGCAATAATCTAGCACCCTTTACATTTACCCAACCCTGCACAATCTATCATTATCAGCGATGGCCCAGCCGACGCCTATCTGGGAGCACCGCTGAGTCGGGAATTTCTCAAGCCGGCCGTAAGTTATGAACGATAGCTTCACTAAGCAGCTCTTCCAATCGCCGAAAGCAGACAAGTCAGGAGAGACATCGATCCCACAAGTGGGAGTGCAAAGGACCCAAAACAACACACTGTCCAAGACGGTAGTCGGGCCAAAACTGTCCGTGTTGTTTGAGTTGATCATATCTGATCCCTCATCGGTGATTCTTGCTGAGGCCCAATTCTCTCTCCCCCTAATCAGAAAGTTTGTGCCTTTATCGCTTCTCCACCAAGCCCCCAGAACACCTCCACTCCATTCCACTCACTCAATCACTCAATCACTCTCTCTCTCTCCCTCTATTTCCCTCCCCCCTCCTCTCTTTCCTCTATCTCACCTGGATTACCACTCCACCTCCCAGCGTCGGGTGGGCGTCCACCTGTTTGATTTTGGTGCGTGCGTCGCGGAACTGTAGTTTCTGGATGCGGTCGTTGATCTCCTTCTGACCCATAGCGGTCTTGGTTTCGGGCTTCTTACCGCGCTCCAGACCTCCGTGCACGAACTAGAGTCCTGGCTGTAGAACCTGAGACACAGAAGAGTGGTATATAGCCAGAGGCTGCAGGGACTAGGGAAAGTATACAACAAATATGGATATATAGGAGGGATCAAAGAGACGCATACCGAAGGACAACGACTGCAGAAACTGCATGGCAAACACGATGGTCAATGACAAGAGACAAAACGGACGTACGTCGGACAGGGACTGCAAGATACGACAACGCAAAACAAAGACGAAGGCAAAGGACAA
>NW_024883505.1:60000-80378 GCF_019059575.1 Amphibalanus amphitrite | reverse complement strand
CGCTCACCAGACGACCAAAATCACCTAATAAATTTACTCTAGCGCCGTGTAGTGCCAGGCCCTATGTGCTTCCAATGGTATTGGCCCATGAACAGAACATAAACCGGAAAGGGTGGTCGGTATAAGTCCAATGCATGCTTTGTCCCGACATCTACAACAAAGCGGTTGAGGTAAATCGAGGCCGGTATTGCAGCAGCAGAACAAACGACGGAGATCGACATTGTTTTCTGAGCATTATTTGACAATGTAACAAGTTGGTAGCGATGGAGTATTGCAGTATTCAATGGCGTTGCTTTCAGTTGATAGCGAGTAGCAGCTGGCCATAGGTAAACTATTATTATTACAAATAGGATTAAAGTAGTTGTTGCAATGTTTTTTCTCTCTCTCTCTCTCTCTCTCTCTCTCTCTCTCTCTCTCTCTCTCTCTCTCTCTCTCTCTCTCTCTCTCTCTCTCTCTCTCTCTCTCTCTCTCTCTCTCTCTCTCTCTCTCTCTCTCTCTATATATCTATCTATCTATCTCTCCTCCTCTACCCCACTTCCCATTAAACCTCTGGACGCCTCAAAAGAACCTTCCTATCGGGATCTCCCCGAAGAGCATTCACCCAAGCACGTTGAATAAACTACTCGCATGCGTCAACGCCAATCGACACGGTCCCACCCAATGTGGGTGGTTTGAGAGCATCCCGAACCCATTTGGGTGCCTGGTTTGAGAGCATCCCGAACCCATTGGGTGTCGTCCCAGCGGACGCCGCTAGCCGGCCGTTCAATACTCAGTCGCGGGACGGCGCCAGTGAACTCGTCACGGTGCCTATCGCCGTGTATTCTAACATCAAGGCGCCGCGACCGAGTTTAATTTGCGTTTAGGCAGATTTGGCGCAGCGGAGGCAGCCCCGGCGCGGTCGGGCAACAGGCCGCCGCCGCCGCCGCCGACGTCGCCACCGGTTCGCTCAGCGGTCTCCTCACGACCCGATGAAATCGGTCCGATTTCTCTTCTTTGGGTGGCCGTTTTCGGCAGGGTCCGACTGCAGCGTTTTACTTGCCTAGAAGCTGGGACGAAGCTGTAAATAATTCGGAAGTAAAATCCCCACAGCGGAAACTGCGCTATAAATCATGGCTGACCGAGTCATTATATAGCCATCCGGACAGCAATGGCCGCCCGCGGTGACCGCGCCGCCACCAGTTTTGCCATATTGAAAGTAAATTCAACTCACGTCTGGCCTGTGATAGGTAATATTGCTTTACAAACATTTGCATAATGATTCAGATGTTTATATAATTGAGCTGGCTTGGATCTCATTAGGTTTTAATGTAACAGTGATATGATATGAATAGCGTCAGCGTTTTCCTGTGCCTTTCGTTTGTAATTACTTCTAGGTCGGCATTCAAACCGTGCATCACCTTTATTGGTACATAATAGAGTACCGCACTGTGAAATTCAAATGCCTTTTCATTTTCGTTATAATTTTAAACCAGGCCTTGCCTCAGTTTTCAGGTACCTGATTAATTTATTATGTCTACTTTCGTTATAATGTTAAACCAGGCCTTGTCTCAGTTTTCAGGTACCTGATTAATTTATTATGTCTACCTTTTAATGGCATTATTGTAAAATTGATTAGATTTCTGGTGAAATGTGATTTATGCAATTACAAAAATGTCAATTTATCAATATTTTATGACATTTGATTGCCAGTGTGCTAGGACTCCCGTATCTGGCACGATGGTAATCAAACATCTGATGAATATGAAATATGGCCAGTCATATTTTTGTGAGTAATGCCATCTCCAAGTTCAGTAAACATTCTTTAAACTAAATGCACTCGCGCAATGTGTAATGGCTGTAAATGAATTAATATGGATCTCACACTGAGCACTGATTCTGGCAAGTCCTTTGATGTCTGAAGTCCAAAGCACCCTAACAAGCTGGGGCCTGCCGGGTTTGCAACTTGCCAGACCGGTGCACGCAAGTTAGAGTGGAGACGAAAGGCTTTCCAGCAAGAAGTGATCGTCCCCTATTACTCCAATTGATGTAGTTACGACTTCGAAACTGGCACGCCGAACACGCGTGGTTGTTTTGACAAGAATTGAACGCAATATCTATGATTATTTGCTTTCTTATTTTTAAAGTTTAGTTACACAGCAGTTTTGCATGATGTAGAACATACCTACTGCTTATAATCCTATACGATCTTCATTTGTAAACTTGTTGACACTGGCCACCATGAGCAAGGTGATATGCTTCTTTTTTTTTTTTTTTGCTTCAGTTAAGCGTGGTATGTACATTTGAGTAGGAGTCATTGGGTCCTAATCACTATATCAGTAGGCGGAACTATGGTCAAGCGTACCCATTATCGGGAACGCATTTTCGTTCCCATGTTTGGGAACGATAAACCCAAATATGGGAACGCCATGTAGGCATTATTTAAAACAAGAAAAAGAACCGTTAAATGACGTCCAAAAAATATAAAACGATCGTGAACCGCCTGATATTTGTCTCAATATTGTTGGGAAAGAGTTTGATATTGTAAGGCCCATCGTAGTTTCAAATCGTTCCCCTATTTCTAAAGCAGTCCATCATCCGGGCCGCGAGCCCAAATTTGGGAACGCTCTCGTACACTGGCGCTGCAAGCGTTCCTTATTATGGGAACGGCGAACCCAAAATTGGGAACGATTTCACCGACGCCTTTCAGGGGCTCTTTTCATTTACAAGCATCACGTCCAACGCCGCAAATTATTGTTAACGCAACAATGATGATGCAAATAATAAACCAAATTATTACAAATGCATTCAAATATATTTGAATGCATTTGCGGAGCCCAGCATCTGCGATGCTGGGCTCCGCATCGCGGGACCGCAGGTTGTTTGAGCAAGCACCTTTGTAAACGCAGCAAAAACGCCCGCCGCCAAGCGAGAGGATGAGCCTTGCACGTGCGGACCGGAGTCGGTGTGCTACGGACTGACGTGCACGGCACCCTATTCGCCGGTCTATAGCGGTGTGCCAAATTTGAGTGCAATCGACCCGGCCGTTTTCGAGATCCGGAAGCGACACCCTGCACGTGCGCACGTGCAGCCTGGGCCCCAATGGACTTGTGCACGGCACTCTATTCGCCGGTTTCTAGCGATGTACCAAATTTAATCTGAATCGGCCCAGCCGTTTCCAAGATCTGGAAGCGATCCCTACACGTGCGCACGTGCAGCTACCCCAACCGCGGCACATGAAAATACATACTTACTGACTTGTGCACGGCACCCTACTAACCAGTCTCTAGTGATATGCCAAATTTGAGCACAGTCGGTCCAGCCGTTCTCGAGATCTGGAAGCGTCAGCCTGCACGTGCGCACGTGCAAACTGGATCCCATCTGACTTGTGCACGGCACCCTACCCGCCGAGCCCTAACGGTGTGCCAACTTTGATCACAATCGGCCCAGCCGTTCTCGAGATCTGGAAGCGTCACCCTGCCCGTGCGCACGTGCAGCGGCACCCCAACCGTGACACATGGAAATGCATTGCGCGGCGGGTGCCTACATCCATGCCAAGGATCAGCGCAATCGGCAAACTAACTACAGAGTTATTAGACTTGTTACCGAACTGACACCTCTTTGTTTTGCACGTGGCACGTGCATTAGGGGTCACCCATACGCATCGAGAGTAGCACACTACGTTTGGGAAAGGAAGAAACTATCCCACACAAAAGACCGCGAGTGAATCGGTCCTGTGGTTGCAGAGATATAAGGTTTGTAAAGGCGCCCCCACGGCGGCCTACTGCTAATATTTAGCAATAATCAATGTCGCATCCGCACACGGGAGGTATCCCCGTCACCTGTTCGTATAGTCTAATGTGGTTGGGTTCAAGTCACAGTCGAGCCCTGCTTTTTTACAGCTTTTCTTAAAAACGGCACATCGTGCAGTGACGTTCTATACATTGTTGGAAAGAGCATCGAAAGTTGTATATTTTTTATTAACTTTTCACTTTGATACATCTGCAACGTAAAAAGTTATTAAGCAACAAAGACGCTCCCATTGGCTTTCCATGTTAAAAATTTTAAATTTCAAATTAACTTTATAAGAAAAAATGAGTTATGCCAGCTTAACGAAGCATATCGGCATGTACTGTGCTCCTTCCTCTACAAGATATAAGAGTTTGGGCGAAATCTATCACTAAAATTTTGTACAAAGATCGAATGAAAATGTCTCTGCAAAGTCTCGACATCGCCGTCCATTGACTTAACATGGGACACAGCAAAATTCCAACTTTGACCTCGTGCAAAGACACGTTCCGAGATTCTGAGGGGTATACAGCGCACACTAGCGTGTACCCAAACGTGTTTGCCATAAAATGCTGGGAAGAAAACCACCTCTTCCTTGGCTCGTTTTCCCGCTATTCGCGATCGCGCAAAAAGTGACAAATATCAGGGTACCTGGAGTTCATTTTGCACAGTGATCAAGGTTCCATGAACCGAAAGCTTTGTGTGTCTTTTTGAATATATTTGAATGCATTTGTAATAATTTGGTTTATTATTTGCATCATCATCCAACCTGTCATGGATACTCAACAGTTAACGCAACAATCATCAGATGACCTTTCCGGCAAGACCGTCGCATGTTTCGCCCGGTCTTCTGCGCTTTTATTCCCGTCGATCTCGCAGCAGGCACGCCCCCCTCTGCAGGATTACGTAATTCACAACGCTCAGCAATGTTCAACAAGGTCTTCCATACCTATATCCACCGTCCGTGCCGAGGGCGGAGACATGTCAAGCACCTGTCTGTTTATCACCGATAGTTGACGAGTACAAGGAAGTATCCAAAAATGGGAACGCTGAATATGTTACACCCTCAAAACACCTAGTCCCAATGAAAATCTAGTTTTTTCCTTTCTTTATGAGTGTAAGCGGCAAAAGGCCTGGTAGGATGGGCACGAGGAATGATCGAAATCAGCACAGAAATTATAAATAAGCCACACAGAGCGACCTATATAAGAGAAATTCCCCCAAAACGATCATGCTTAGAAACACGGAAGACAAAAACCACGCTCATGACGCTCCTTATAAAACAACGCTAAACAGCTAGCATCCAAATAAAATATGTCTCACGGGCTGATAAAATACAGCTGAATAATTTTCGACCACTTAAACTGAGTTTACAACAGTAGTTCGGTAAAATCACGCACGTTCTACGCGGTCGTCCGCCTCGACACCAAATGTCAACAATATTACCTCGGGACTGTCCGCGTGTTCGCTTGCATATGTCAGCATCTGGTGTCGCTAGTATGAAACTTCATAACCAGGCGAAAATTATTATACTTGACCTCAAAATGTAAAAAAAAAAAACGCTTCATTTTCCTTAAAATTGCATGTTAAATGTAGTGTAACCCATGTTTTCACCATTCCGTCATTTCAAAAAATCATTAAAAATATCATTCGACGGTCAATTTCCTTGTTCAACGGTCAGATTAAAGATAATTTTATAGAGACTTAGTAGATACTTAAATTAGCGTGCACTTTTTTGAGACGTGATGCACTAATGAGTTTTAGTGGGCGAACGGCCGAAAAATTACCTTCCGTTCTCATAAATGGGAACGCCCGTTCCCATATTTGGGAACTCCGTTCCCAAAAATGGGAACGTTCCTATATTTGGGTACTCATGACCATAGTTCCACCTACTGATATGACCACATTTTGTTAGTACGTCTCTCAGAGTATGGTCAGCTGGATCATTCGTAGGCATACGTCGGCCGCCGTTTTTCCCATTGTGCGTGTCTGACGTCCGTACCGCTGTCGCTACTAGTCGTGTCACATGTTCGTTCCCAGCCGGCACGGTGTCAAAGGTGGCGTGCCCGCGGCAGTCCCGGCAGGTCCGAGCGTCAACACGCTGTCTGCACCTTAGTGCCGGTCAGGTGGGGGGGGGGGGTCACCGGTCGGGGGAGGGGGGAATCTGATGGTGGTTGCGAGCTAGGAGAGTCATGGACTCATGTGGTGATTCGTGTTATATCTGTCTGAGTATGTCTTATATCTATCACTCATACATCAGTCATGCTCATTACTCACTCATGCCATGACAAACTTATCCCGCATCCTATAGAATTCTTTTTATAAAGATATTTGAAATGCTGAAATGCGAAACTGCATGCCAAACATAGAAACACCGAAAGCCCTTGAAGACAAGCGTGTCATAAGTCAAATTATGTTTAGCAGTGAGGGCTTGTGCAGTAGCAGTTCTTACATGCTTATAACAATTAAAGAAACAAAAACGGGTTATTTATTGCTCGGCAAATGGACATTAGACATGGCAGGTCGATTGCTATCTTCAGCAGCAAGAGCAAAAAAAAAAAAACTGCGCAAACACACATGGGACACCCTGCCATCCCCGGAGGAGAAATAGGATCACCCTATGAGAACCGGCACACCATTTCCGCAAACAGGGCGACAAACAGAGCAGACGATATAGCGATTTCTTCACCGTTCCTTCCACCACGTGAGGCCCAACTCAAACATTGTCCAATTCCGTCAGAGTCATTCAGCCGCCTCTGTAAACTTGTCTGCCAGCAGCGCCGGCGGCCAATCAAATGTTGAACGGCGCCGCCCTGTAAAGCGAGCCAGATTGCCTTGGTGGCGTCGTGCTGAGGCGCACGGCCGACACCAAGTTTGCGGTGGTCGGTCCCGCCAGTTGCCGGACGCTTGTTGTGAAACAGGCCTCTGGCACACCAGCGAGGCCGCAGACCGGCACAGAAATAATAAATCGCCGTCCCGGGAGCGCCACAACGCCAGAGAAACACCATTTCATCGGTATCATTATTTCAGCTGTTTGGGCTGCTGTAGCTAGTTGGCTTCTGCCTGGCCTGTGCTTTGCTGTAGTTACAGAATTATTTCGTTTCATTTTTCACCTCATTTGTTCAAGTTATTGGCCATGGGACATGTCCATTCAAGGTTTCAGCCAGAACATATAACATTCATAAATTATCTGACATTGGCTATTCAAATTGAGTGTAGTTGTAGCCATTCAAGCATTTTGTTCCATTTTCTTCATTTCATTTGTTTAGCAAACGTTCATCGGTCAAACCAAAAGGTTCGTTGACAGCACAACGAAAACTAGAAGCCATCTTTATAGTAAGAAATGCATAACCAAAACAAAAAACCTCGGTTTCTTGGTACAGCTTTCTACCCAGTAAACATGACATTAATCATTATATATTTGGTTTCTAAGACGCAAAACTGATTACATTAGAATTATATTCCACCATAAATGGTTTGCTTTATTAATTCTGTCGTTTTTACAGCATTCTTTGCCAAAATCATCATATTTAGCAGTGATGAAATCGATTAAAGTGTTTATACAGTGTTTATATATTAAGTGTTTATAAAGTGTAGGATTGCTATCGCCCCCGTGGATTTTGATTGAATGTGTCAACTAGAAAGTAGATACTAGAGATCGTCTCTGAAGAGCGCAGATAAAGGCAACGCCAGTAACGTTCCTACTGACGGAGTCTTGGTATAAGGACGTGTCTATGTATTTTATATTTTACTCTTTTTGCATGTTTCACGCTGTAGTGATTTTCTCAGAAGCCGATTCGTTACCTAAGACGTCTTGGCCGTGAGGTGAACATGACGGATATGACCCGTGACCTCACCACTAGTGCTCCCAACCGGATCAGAATTTTCCCCTACAGTTAGCCCCAGCCAGTCAATAGCGTATTGCCGGGCTCCGGACCAATTCCGTATGGTCCGAGACAGCCCGAACTACTGACATGCCAGCTAAGTGTCCAGTTCACAATGGGACGTGTCCAATTCCACTTAGTCTATTTAGGCGGCAGTATCATGAAACCATGTTGGCCCGGCCAGTGATAGAACTAACGGGCTGTTTCTATAAATGAAGGGCCGCGGCTATTGTGCTGCTCGGTGGCCCGGTTCTGTTGGAGACCTTGGAGTTCTATTGGAACATTAGCTTGAAAGCCACTGGCTGTAAGTAGGTACTAATACTGTTACGTGAACACTGATGACAAATGCGTAACTTTTCTCTGTAATTGCATGGAAATCACGTTTTGAAATTTGTTTATCGCTGAAAAATAAATCACATGTTTGAACGTTTGAAAACACGAAAAACTTGCAAACGCGCGGCTAATGCGAACCGACATACGCGGAATCGCGATTCCGGCCAAACATGGTCTCGGAAAAGAGATCACAGGTCAAAGGTCATTTGGGTCAGGGTCATGAAATTTTCAGGGTAGGTGTAAAATTGATCAATGCGAGGATACAGAAAGTTTCGTCGCGATCAGCCGCTTTTTACGCGAGTTATTCGCGAAAAATCATGGGGGGGGTCCATCCGACCCCCTACACATGCGAGGGTTAGAGCTCAGATACCCATCACAGCTCGCGGCCGTCGATAATAATGATCTTGCTTATACAAATAAGAAATTATTGAACATGTCTGCTGAATACACGGAGGACTTAGATATGTCCTTTTCGAAACCAGCAATTAATGTTGTCTCGAAGAATCAAGTTTATGGGTTTGTGAGAACTGGAGACCGTGATTTGATGTCGCGGTGACTAGTTAACTTGGCTTTTCTCACAAATGTTTTTAACAATTTATGATACACTGGCAAGGGATCGCTCGGCGACAGGATCGCTTCAAGTGCAATCATAGTGAAATACAATGCAAGTACATTGCAGCGCATTGTTGGTTCTGGCAAGGGTGAGCACGCTGCTCAAAATAAAATCGTTTTTGTATACAAAAGATATAATAATACCACAAGATATGCTTTTGATAAAATGAAATTCCTAAGCATGACATTGCTGCTCCAATTTCGAAGCCTTTTCCAAACTTACCTCTTTAGGATTCCTGGACCGTCACTGATGTAGCTTCAGCTGCCGATGTTCAATGTCGCTCGGTCGGTAAGGAACGCCCGCATGTGAGAGCTGCCTCCACCATTAGCAATAACCTCTGACCTTTCCTTGGGGCTGCAGACCCTCCGTGGACTCGTGCAAGTATCTCCCAAACGACGGCTTCCTATTATTCTCACCGGAAAAAGAGACCGATCAGGCCGCCACGCGAGCCAACTTCGGTCGGCATCAATTAGTAGTGAATTCCCAACGGGGCAACTGCTGCTAACAGTTCAACTTCTCGGCAGTCGAGAGCGTTTGGTCAAGTGGTACCGACCTGGCTTCTGTCCGTCTGATCAGGTTGGAAGATCTCCTGCTGGCGCACGATTGATTGGCTTAAACTTTATAGCCTACAGTAGAACGGCATTCGATTTAGAGCTGATGTAAGCCCGAATTGCAAGTCGTTCGTTCGCCGAATTTACAACTCAAAGCCGTTTATGGTATCACCATCGACAACCGTCTCGTTCTCATTCCAATCGCGGCGGGCCGACGCATAGCGTTCCAGTCACGTCTCGGCTATCCCAACTTGGTGCCGCTCCCGGAGCCGATACTGCCGAGTGATCCAGTTCCAGCGACTCAATTCGCACTGCGGGGACGCCGCCGGCACGCTTCAGGCCATCCGATCAGCTCCGGATGAGAATGAGATAGCAGGATCAGGGGATCATGAGCTGGACTCTGAGTGCCTGACGCCCGCTCACGTCCTCAACTCTGCCTCACACTCACGATTGTTTCACGTCCACGTCTGCTTCACGATTACGTCCCACTCACGTCCAGTCGCCAGCTTCACGTCCGCGACACATACCGCTCTCACGAAGGGTTCCGCTCACGCAGTCTCGCTGCACTAGGCGAGCTACCCACTTCGTCCGTCTCTCCCGTCCCCGAAACAGCACAGCGTTGTGGCCGTGCCGTCTCTGCCGAGCGACGGAGAACGTCTGACGAGCACGGCAGCGGGCACGGCCGCCCCGTCGGCGCAGGCGGGGTGCTGTCGGTCCCGATGCGGCCCCGTCGGCCGGCGGACGCCACGGCTGCCGCTGTCGCCACGAATTGGCCTTGTCGCCTGGGACCGTCGCGATGATGGTACACCGTCCGACGACAGGTGACGAGTCATGTGACCTGGGGGTGACCGGGTGATGGGGAGGGGTGGCTGGGGGTCGGGTGACGGGGAGGGGCAGAGGTGTCGCGGGGAGGGTGATGGCGGGGAGGGGAGTAATGAAGACTGATGGATTGATCGGGAGGGCGAAGGTCTGATCAGGAGGGTGGATCCGTGAACGTGTGTTCTGTAATAACGGGCTACGTTGACGAAGTGAAGGAACGATCAGAGGAAAACTGGGCGTGGTTCATGGGAGTGAAACTAAGCGATGCTTCGTTATAAATGAAGGGAGCAGGCAATGAATACGGACGCGGAAATCGAAGAAACTGACAACAATTAAGCTGTAACTCAGACACAATTGTTTATTGAGATGTGAAAAGTCCATACTTTCAAGGAACGCATTGTTCGTGTCGATGCCGAATCGATGACATGAGTTACGACCTCGGTCTGTCTGTTCTTGAAAAGTTATTAGCGCCGTAGATCAATGATGTCGTAGTGGGTATGACATTGCCCTGCAAAGTCTCAATTGAAAGACGCCAAAATGAAGCATTGGTCAGTGGCCAACGGTCAAATGATGCTCAAGCCTACAACATTTGAGAAAATGTTTTCCTATTTTCAGCTTTCGCCAAAAGCCAAAATATTTATTTTGATGTTTTCGTCGACATTCAATGGGTAATTCAGCAGATGAAATGGTAACTCATATTGCAAACCCCGGCAAACGCATGCATCAGTCTGGCGACATTAATGCTCACCGAAGACCGACTCCCCACGTGTTCGCGCTCAGGCCCCTCCGCTATTTGTACAACGGTTGTCGGCGTTTAACATTCAGATCAGCTTCCCATGTGAGCCGCGTTAGGCCGGCAGGCGACCACCGTTCCACCGAGTCGAGCACACGATCCCAGTTAATCCTCGGCGCTCGTGGCCAACCGCGATCACCTCTAGCGCCGCGCAAACACAGTGATAATGGGGGCGACAGTCGGCAATCTTGGCTCTGTCCGAACCACCTCGCTGACATTACGGAGGGCCTATTGAGGCCGGCCGGCGGTCTCTGCTGGGTGCCTCCGGTCCGCAGGCTGTGGTCTCAGACTCCAACGGGTGGTTGTGAGTGGATGGTTGTAGCTGGTGGAGGCGTGGGTAGTGTTTGGCTGTGGAAGGTGATAGAAGTGCGGTGGGTATGGTGATGTAGGGAAAACTGGTCGGTGGCTGAAAGGCGAGCAGTGACGATATTGCAGCAGCACTGTCGATGGACCGTCGCAACGACCGGTCGGTACTCGGTACTCAGTGGGCTGTAACGTTGCGTGTTGACTGTTGACTGAGTGTGGGTACGCGTCGGCTGAGGTATTAATAACTGATGGCATATCACAGGTCGGATTGTGTAGTGTGAACAGCTGCCAGAAAGCGGTGGTTGCAGTTGCAAGGTGCCACCGACGGTGGTCAGCGTCGGTCACAGGTCGACTCAGCGATCATGACGAGGGGCCAGTGCTGACCTTCTATCTCGTCGGTGACTCCCTCTACTCTCTGCCACTACTCCTGACTCTCCCTCCCACCGCTGTTTCGCTGCCTCTCTCCCTTCCCTCCCCACCCCGCCGGCCCGGAGAAATAATAACGTGGTGGGTGAGACTGACCCAATATAGAGGGCCCCCGGGGAGGGCGGCCGACCCGCGGCGTCCGTCGGCTCTAGGTGGAAGGTGCCGCGCTGAGCCCGTCCTGGCCGACACTGGGGTAGAGGAGTCTGAGGAGGAGCATGGAGGTATGGTAACAGACGATGTCAGTTCTGACTGAACCGGACGATATCCGTTTCCAATTGCCGTTTTCAATCCAAAGTTTTGTTCTTAATCTTGGTTTGCTATTACATAGGATTTACAAAATGGATTAATGCGCATTACGTAACATGAATATCAAGCTATTTCCCTGGGTGGTATTTCCCCGGTCGTAGAAAGTCAACTTTGACATTGTACGGTTTAGTCTCTTACAAAGAAATAATTTTAATTGTGAGCCAAACTTTGAGCGGAGTACTTTTTTTGCAATGAAGGCCTACAGTGCACCCATAACAAAAGAAGTTTTAGAACGAGGTAGAAGAAGCTATACAAACCAATTTCAAGTATGTTTGGTCCCAATGACATTCTGAATTTCGATGAGTCCGGTCAGAAAGCCTGTTGAATCAGAAACCGAATCGAAACCGAAAATCGAAACCGAAACCGAAAAGAAAACCGAAATCGGAAGCCTGTTGTTGCAAGCATAAGAGGCCAGCTTAGAAACAAAGCGTCCAACTGGGCATCGTGTGCTTTCCTGGAAAGGTTTAGCTGGGCTGTCTGCTAAAGCCTAGCTTAATTTGTGTTGTTAACGCTAGTTCAGTGGAAAACGAGCTCATTCCATTGCCCAATACGGGCAGCACTTAGGTGCTGAAGCTGGCTTAGTAGCACTAAGCTATTTACGTAAGGCAAACATTTTTAGGCACTTGCTGTCCAATGGGCATGCCCTTGAAAGAGCATCCGTAGCAAATATAGTGTCAGCAATGTATGGGTGTTTTCCGTCTTCCTCGCAGGGGAAAAAATGAGACAGTCCTTGCAGAGCCATTCATGAAGAAACAATTTCCAATGCACCTTTGGAAGTGGGAGTTAATTTTATGAGGATTTTGTTTTGTGAACCGCTGAATACGGCGCCTTTCCGGGTGCACCAACATCATGGGCGACAGTATGTATGGTGCAGACCCGTTGGCTTGCATGGGATGCTACACCAATTAGCATCGTCTGACCCGACTCGACCGTACCTTGGACATGACTCGCGATCCGCCTCTCGACCAGACCTCCGACCCGAATCTCAAGGTGACCCGACCTCAACGACCCGGCTCCCGCCCTGACCTCTAACCTGACCTCGGCTCCATCCCTATCAGGTAGTGTCGGCGCCGGCACGTTCCTGTTCCATATATCGGCGTCATGCAGATCCGATGGCGTCCCGACGTGGGCCGGCGCGCTATCGGGCTCGGTGCATGCCCCCGGGGCACCTGGCACGAGACGAGGACGGCTCCTTGAGGGCCGACACGTATTGATCCAGCTTAGCAATCAGAAGTCTGCAGAGGTGCGGCCGCTCGGTCAGCCACTCAACTATTTCGCGGCGCGCTCGGGCCGCGCGCGGTGAATAGAGCCGGTCAGCGACGGCCAACGACAAAGTATTTGGCGACCTTTATGGCGCTCAGCGAGTGCTTTGTCGATTGAAGGAGAATAAAGAGTATTCGTTCAGAGAAGAAATATGTTAGTGTTGGTGCGTTCAGAGTATTTGAGTGCTCTTGCTATGCCACGCATGCTAGGTATCGCATGATGGAAGCTCTCTTATTGCACTGTTGTTGCTTGTTATTGCACAAGTCTCCTGATGCAACAACTCCTTAGCCCTGTCGCCCTGAGCATGACAACACATACGTACACGCATCTAGTGTTTACGCATAGCATAACTAGATTACTATTTGTGCACCATCCGAGACAGTTGTTTTTCTCTTTTTTTTTGCTTGACTGAACAGCTTAATTTTTTCTTTGTTTCTTCATACATACTTCTGCCAAAAAAAAAAAAAAAATGTAAGTAGAAAGTGACCTTCAGTCTTTTGATATATGATGTAATGCATCTGATATTATTGTGCTACTAAAAACAATGTGGATATTGATCCTGGTAAAACAAATTTTATAAAATCTCCCTTCTAGCTTGTTCGTCATATTGTATTTAAATAGCGCATTATTTTTCCAACAAAGTTTGCGAAGCTGGACCAGCTGTACGGTTCAAAGGAGATTGCCGCGGTTTCGTTTACCATCCTCGTCCGCTGTGGGTTTTATGTCTAACAAATACTCATAAATGTCACATATTGAATTAATTTGTTCAGCAAACACCTCCTTGCCGGCAAGAAAACATCTTCCTCGTAAGGCAAGGGCAACGTAAACTGAATGCAGCCAGATGTGCTCACGCTTGGCGCACTTCTGCACCTCCAAATTACACACCATGTTTCGTAATTCATTTAGGAGCAAAAATAAATTAAACATTGCACTTACCGCACTATCGATTATACAATCCTCGGCGCATACTCATTGGGCACCGAGATCAACAACTGCGTGATAGCATGCATAAGTCACTTGCTTGCAGCATAAAATCTATGGGTTTTCCGTAGTTTTTGCGGCTAACAAAAGAAATCTTGTGGCATCAAAAAGGAAGCTAGCTCACGTTTTAGCAGAGGCCTGTTTCATTTCATCTAGGAACACGTGAAGCGTAAACATATCACGTTATTGATATGGCATCACATAACTATTTACATATGAGCAACAAAGTGTGCAGATACCATTCATTTATTGCAGTATTTCTCCTGCAGCACCACAAAACTACGAAACTGCAAGGGTGCCATATCACATTGCAGAACGGCCTATGGCCAGGAAACCCTAATTCATCATTTAACGTGTGACTGCAAGTTTAAATTACCAATGATCCTTGACGTCGTGGACCATACCACTTGAGCGCATAACTTCCTTGACCCAACCCCTTCCCCTCGTCCCGCAGCGCAGCGTAGCAGTGGGTGCAATGGGGCGCCGGCCGACGGGCGGCAGGCGGACGGCAGCGACGCTGGCCGCTGGGCGGCTCACAGGCCCTCATACAGGTGGATCAACCGAGCGGTCGGCCGAGTCGTTTTCGTCTCACCGACAGACGTGAGCCGCGCCGGTAACGGCGACCAGCCGACGCCGGGACGACGCCCTCCTGACCACCGTCGTCCCGGATGGAGCCGCACTGAGCTACGACTATTAGAAACGCGACGCAGAGCCGCCCCTCCGCGACACCAGCCGCAGTCACGTGATCACAGTCAGCTGAGCCGAGAGGAGGCGATTCCGGCGCGGATTTCGGAAGACATCAGATGAGCTTTGAGAGCAGTCGCCTTTGAGATGGCCGTGGATTCCATCAGGAGCGGGCTCGCTGGGGTTGTATTGATACCGGCGGGGAAGCGAGCATATCAGAGATGGGAGGTGATTTTGGTTAATTGACGCTTTTCATGAGACAAGTTAACGAGAACTTTGACAAAAAAACTAATCGTTTTAATTGCGGGATTCCCTGGTTTGGTTCTGATTGAAAACTTGACGGGAAACTGTTGGGATTCGCTGGGAACCTGTTTACCATCCTGGGTGCAGTACGACGCTATTCATTTACATTTACATTTACGTAACATTTGAGCGTCCGGCATATTCACCCACGGCTCGCTAATCTCTCAGCCAATGTCCCGGAGGGATGGCTCGCCATCCAAGCCCCCCCCCCCTCCTGTCCACGCCAGCTGACACCGGGGGGGGGAGCTGGGTAAGAAGAGGGAGGAAGCCGACGGAATCCCGATCAGCACACGCGCCACTAACACGATAAAACCCTCACGGCTGGCCCGGGGTGGAACGGTTTCAAACCAGGCTGTCTGCGTCACTACACGACGAGCGACGAACCTGGCGCAGTACAGGCGAATGTGGCGATTGGATTATAAGATAGTGCTTGTAATGTTCCTTTAAAATACTGCTTCCAAGAAAGACGGCAACAGCGTAGCGAAAATCGTAGAAGGCTCAAGGCGTTTATTAAATGTTTGAATCTGGTAGCATTTGTGTAAGTTGTGCTGGGCGGTGCCTAGTAATACGCCGCACGCGAGTGTGATATTATCTTGCGTTAGGATGGTCTGACCTATTGGCGATTGATGGCGATTTCGAGGTTGTGAAGAGTTTTCGTGAAGAGTGAAGTGAATGAAAGTAATGTGGATTATTGGGTGATGTGTTGAGCGCGTTTGCTTAGAAAATATATCAATTCGCTACAAGCTATTTCGGCTATTAACGTAAAATGGCAGGTTTACAAATTTAGGATTTCTTGCAGCCGTTTGACGGATCCGGCGATGTAGTGCAGTGGCTAACGAAAGTAGATGTTGTTGCGAAGCTACGTAAAATCAAGAATGTCGCAGAAGTTATTCCTCTTTTCCTTGAGGGTGCTGCCTTCGCTGTGTACAACGAGATGGCAGAGGAAGAAAAAGTAAACGCGGAGTGCGTCCGTCAAGCACTGACTGTCGCGTTTGCGACCAACCCCTTCCGTGCCTATGAGGAGATGTGCAGGCGAGTGTGGCGGGATGAACCGGTAGATGTGTACCTGACGGACCTCCGGCGGCTGGCGCGTCTGGCTGGAGTAACTTCCGATATTCTTTTGCTGCGTGCGTTCGTTGTGGGTCTCCCAGCAGCTGTATCAAGAGAGCTGCGTGCACTGCCAGGCGTGGAAAGGATGCCGCTCTCCGATGTGGTGGAGCGCGCTCGCTGTCTGGTGGGAGAGCTTGTCGAGCGGCCTGTGGTGACCTCTGCGGCTGCAGTGGCACGCAGAGGCGCCCCGCTTAAAGGAGCGGTTCGATGCTACGGTTGTGGGGGTCCCCATCTTCTACGGTTTTGCAATGCTGCTGTGAAGACACCACTGTGTTGCTGGAACTGCGGGTGCGAGGGCCACTTGGCCAGAGACTGCCGTGTGGGAAACGACGCAGGGAGAGCTGGTGCGCCGGCAGCTCCCCCGCAGCAGGGTTAAAGGCGTTGCCGATTGTTCCAGTGGCTGTCAATGGAAAAGAGTTCCAGGCACTTCTAGACACAGGCTGCTCTCGAACTGTAATCGCCGTGTGGACAAGTGGGACTCTTCGGCGTGGAGGACAAGAGATAGTGACTGTTGATGGTAGTCGAATTACCTGTGCTGGAACAGCGTCAGTCACGTTGAAGGTCTGCGGGACTGTGATAACAGCAGATTGTGTGGTGGTGAATCAGCTGCTCAGAGGTGTAGACGTGGTGCTGGGCATGGATGTGTTGACTCGATTGGGCGGAGTCAAAATCGATGGTGACGGAGTAAAGCTGGCATGTGGAGCTGACAGCAAAGGAGACGCGTACAATGAGGAGATCGCAGCAGTCGGGAGAGGCGTGGAAGCTGCGGCTGCGTCATCAGTGACTGCTGAAGGCAAAGATGATGCCGACAACAGTAGCGCTTGTGAGGGAAGGAGACAATCACCCGGAAGAGACGAGATATCTGGGGCTACACCGTCGATGGTTGTTGAAGATCAGGATTTTAGCGCCTCTTTCGACGGTTATAAATGGACCGTGAGCTGGAAGTGGAAAGATCGCGCACCAGAATTGGCAAACACAGTAGAAATATACCAGAGCACCTTGAATGAGGAAACAGAAGAAAAGTTTGAAGAGGAAATCCAGAAGTGGATTGAGGCGGGCTGGCTACAGCTTCAAGAAGGCGAGCCTACTGGTGGCGTGATACCGCTGATGGCGGTCATGCAAGAGAACAAAAAGAAGGTGCGCCCAGTGTTCGACTTCAGGGAGTTGAATGAATTTGTTGAAAATCATACGAGCGGGGACATTGCAGTGTGTGACGAAAGCATCCGAAAATGGAGACAGATTCCTGAACCAGTACGCACACTGGATTTGAAATCAGCATACCTCCAGATTCATGTAGACTCTTCTCTGTGGAAGTACCAGCAGGTCAGGTTCAAAGGGAAGACATATGTTCTCACGCGCCTAGGTTTTGGCCTGAACTGTTCTCCTCGAATCATGTCGAAGATCTTGAGTGAGGTGCTAGCACAGGATAGTTCAGTGCAGAGCGGGACAGATCACTTCATGGATGACATCATCGTGCAAGAGAATATAGTCACCGCAGACCAAGTGGCGGCTCATCTGCAAAAATACGGTCTCGAGACAAAACCACCAGAGGCGCTGGACGGCGGACGTGTGCTGGGTCTCCAGCTGAACCGTGACAGCCAGGAGGGTCTTCAGTTCAGCAGAGGCAATGATATCCCTGTCATGGACGCATCTGTCAAGCTAACACGCAGAAAACTGTTCTCGATCTGTGGTCGCCTCACCGGTCACTATCCGGTCTGCGGGTGGCTCCGAGTGGCGTGCAGCTACATCAAGAGGAGAAGCGAGGGTGTGCGATGGGAGGAAGATGTCGGAATGGATGTGCGTCTGATGACAGAAGAGCTTCTTGAGAAGGTTCAGGAGCATGACCCTGTGCGAGGCCCATGGCTGGTGAAAAATGAAGCAAAGCACGGCCGCGTTTGGTGTGATGCGAGTAGCCTGGCGATGGGGGTCGCACTGGAAATCAATGGAGCCATTGTAGAAGACGCAGCCTGGCTGAGGAAAACAACAGACTACAATCACATAAACATCGCCGAACTAGATGCAGCAGTGCGTGGTGTGAATCTAAGTCTAAAGTGGGGACTGCAGTCGGTAGAAGTCATCACTGACTCCGTGGCGGTTAAGCGGTGGCTGTCTTCAGCGTTGGAAGGAAACTGCAGGATACAAGTCGCAGGGATGTCGGAACTGCTGGTCAGACGTCGCCTGGGTCTCTTCAAGGAGTTGGTGGATTCGTATTCGCTGCTGGTGACAATTCAGCTGGTAGAATCCAAGAAAAACAGAGCTGACATCCTCACAAGAGTGAGCAAGCGATGGCTGGGCGGAGAAAAGGACAAAGACGTGTGCGCGGCTAATGTCGAACTGCTACACGCGGAACACCATTTCGGAGTGGACAAGAAGCTCTATCTGGGACAGCTGGTAGATCCTGAGCTGACGAGGGCAGAAGTTGAGCAATGTGTGCAGCGATGCGCCCCATGTCAGTCCATCGACCCATCACCAGTCACTCATGAGGGTGGAAGTCTAGCTGTCACAGACAACTGGTCACGTCTGGCAGTGGACACGACCCACTTCGGAAACCGCTGCTACATTACAGTAGTAGACTGCGGTCCAAGTAGACATGCGATTTGGAGGAAAATTCGATCAGAAAACGCAGAAGATGTGGCCACTGTGTTAGAGGAATTGTTCAGGGAACGAGGTCCGGTGAATGAACTTCTGTGTGACAACAGCACCACGTTCCGCTCTTACAAGCTAGCGGAACTGTGCCGCCAGTGGAACATCCGACAGAGATTCCGAGCAGCATATCGTCCATCTGGCAATGGCATTGTAGAGCGGAATCACAGGACAATCAAGCGCATGGCCTCGCGAGGTGGTATCACCCCACTCAAGGCAGTTTTCTGGTACAACCTGGCAGCAAAGGACGGAAGTGACCCGAGCACGGCACCAAGCGGGGGGATATTCACATATCGGTGGCGCCATCCGGAGGCCCAACCGAAGGACCCGGCTCTGAGCAAGGAGAGGATGACTCACGAGTACCGTGTCGGTGACCAGGTCTGGGTGAAGCCGCCCGGTGCCAGGTGCACTACCCGCTGGTCTACTGGCCAGGTGACCGGTGTGGTGTCGGGCAACACTGTGCTGGTGGATGGTGTACCCCGGCATGTGCTGGACGTTAGAAGGGTAACGCTAGAGGGGGGCAGCTAAGCTGACGTGTATAAGTGGTGTATGGGGTAGTTATTGATGCTGTGATGTGGACATCAAGGGGGCATGTGCTGGGCGGTGCCTAGTAATACGCCGCACGCGAGTGTGATATTATCTTGCGTTAGGATGGTCTGACCTATTGGCGATTGATGGCGATTTCGAGGTTGTGAAGAGTTTTCGTGAAGAGTGAAGTGAATGAAAGTAATGTGGATTATTGGGTGATGTGTTGAGCGCGTTTGCTTAGAAAATATATCAATTCGCTACATAAGTACAAGCAATCATCCACAGCATTTAATCGAGGAATCTGACATTTTATTCAGCATGCCATCAAGCTGTAAAGCACAAGAAAAGCCTATGCTTTTGAGAAATTCAAGTGGAGTCGAAAGTAAAAAGAAATGCAAGATACATGCATACTGTAGGATTATGCATAAGCGAGAATCATTGTCAACAACCGCTTCTCCGTGGAACTTTGTGACAAAGAAATGCCACTAGACAAGGTAATGACTTTGAGCTGACTGGAAAAAAGAAAGCATATGGACATCCAGCAGAGGGTCAGTCGTCGCTTTCCGCTGACGCTGGAGCGCTGACCGAGGCCGGTCGCCGCGAAATGTCAGCACCGAATAACATCGAGCGGCTGGCCGACCCGCCGGCCGCTCGGGGCGCCTGCATCGTCCGGAGCGATGGAGTCAAATGAAGCGACGCGACGCTGAGCGCGGCCGCGCAGCCCGTCTGCAGATGAGCCGTCGTTCGCAGACTTGGAGCCGATCAACCCGGGGGAGGGGGTCGAGGTCGGGGGGGGGGGAGCTAAGGGCAGGGGAGGAGTGTAAATAAATGACGCGCTACCGTGTCCCTGCAGTGGACAGTGGACATCACAGGAGCTGCATAAAGACCCATCACCGCAGTGGGAGGCCACCTCATGCATTTCGCAAATCCGTCGTTAATGGTCGTCGAGCGTGTGTGCAGTGTAATGCGGTTGCTATTCATGCCACGACCGCCGGGGACGTGGAGGGCATTAGCGGTGCATGGGCCGCGGACAGCGCTGGCACCTGTCTGTTATTGTATTTACAAAGACG
>NW_024883505.1:0-55000 GCF_019059575.1 Amphibalanus amphitrite | reverse complement strand
GGTGGCACAGTACATACATATGGCACATACATACATATATATAGGTACAGTTCAATACGATACAGGTAAGCTCGGTTTGCATAACAACATTTATATGCCTAGATATGTCATTTTAACGAATCATCGTCCTGTACATCGGGGCATGATATTCGCCATAGCCTCTACTGTCACCATAGCCTATACCAAGAATAGCACTTTGTATAACATTGCTAACTATTCGACATCAGCCTCATCAGACATCAGACAGTATGGTCACTGTTATGTGTTTGTGAGTTCGAGTGCATGAGCGTAAGTGTAGGTGTGTGTGTGTGGGGGGGGGGGGCTATGTTTGTGTATGTGTTAATCGTGGATATGTAAGTGAATATGTAAGTGAAGATTGGGGGATGAATGGGTAAAAGCAAGAAAGAGTAAGGGAATTAGTCCCGACGATGTGTGAGTGAAGGCGTCAAATAATGTGATCTAATCAAAATCTAAGTATGTACTATCTGGCGTGATCACAAGACCGTCTATAGCTCTGAGTATGGTACTGGCTTGATGAGCGTCCAAGATGATGTCATTGTGTTGAGTGTGGGGCGATGATTGCGAATTTCGATGGACTCGGCGATCTTCAGCTCAGCTACGTCTTTGCAGATTTGAAGAATTGTAATGGAGAGGGCATCGTGGCTCGGCTCTACGTTACAATGGCAGGTCATGAAGTGTTCTCCGAAAGGGGTGTTTCTTGTGTGGTTTTTGGCGTCACGTAGATGCTCGTTAAAGCGGAGCCTAACGCTTCTTTTACTTTCACCTATGTAGGTGACTTTTTGGGTGCAGAGGTTGCAAATGATCTGATAGACTACGTTTTTTACGTGGCATCTACCCTTGAGTCCAGCTAGACAGCAGTGACATTTTTTGTTCCCTGCTGGACACGGTGGCTTTTCTAGAGCTGAGCTGGTGAGTTTCTGTGAGAGGGTGGGGCCACTTTGCCATGCTATTCGCATCGACAGGTTGGACTTTTTCACGATGGATTCGATTTTCCTAGAGAGGTTATCATCTATGAAGGGAAGGGTGACGTACGTGATGTCACTAGGGCTTTTAGATAGTTTTTGTGCCGGGCTCATCTTTTCTTTATCACTCGTTTTGACTTTGCTGTTCGTTTTTACTGAGAATTTAGTTTTTTTTCTGATGAGCTTAGTGGGGTAGCCGTTGGCGATGAACAGCGATTCAATTCTGTTCATGCCGCGTTCCTGGGCTGATGTTGAACTTCCGAGACGCTGAGCTCTTAGAAGTTGAGAGTAGAGCACCGATCTTTTGGTCTGGAAGGGATGGGCTGATGTGAATGGAAGGATGATGGGAGCGGCCGTGGGTTTTATGTAGAGTTCAGTGGCTAATGAGTTATTTTTTTCCAGCGTTACCAAGGTGTCGAGGAAGGGGATTTGTTTTTTGTCAGATCGGTCGCTGCGTTCGATAGAAAATTTAAGCGAGGGATGGAAGTTGTTGAGGTAAACGAGGAAGGCGTCTAGAGTATCAGGTCCGTGTGTCCAGACTCCGAAAATGTCATCAATATATCTTACATATAGGGCTGGTTGTAGATTTGCTGAAGCGAGGATCATACTTTCAATCGCGTCCATGAATATAATGGCCAAAGGGGGAGCCACGCGGCTGCCCATGGCAATCCCATGGGTTTGTTTGAAGTATTGTTGTCCGAATCTTAAGTAGTTGTTGGTCAAACAGTGCTTCAGGAGGTTTTCTATGATAGGTGGGCTAAGGTCTAAAAGGTCTATCTTTTCCTTGTGTTTAGAGATAAGCTTCATCGTGAAATCTATCGCTTCGCTTATGGGAATGTTTCCGTAGAGGTTCGCTACGTCAACTGTGAATAAAATCGAACCAGTTGGCACACGTCTGGGGAAGGATTCATTTAAGCGGTTGAGAAATTCGTAGGTGTTTTTCAAGTGAGCTGGGACGAATATCAGAAGTTGGGTTATGAGCCGTTCCAAAAACTGACTGACATGGTTTTTGGAACGGCTCATAACCCAACTTCTGATATTCGTCCCAGCTCACTTGAAAAACACCTACGAATTTCTCAACCGCTTAAATGAATCCTTCCCCAGACGTGTGCCAACTGGTTCGATTTTATTCACAGTTGACGTAGCGAACCTCTACGGAAACATTCCCATAAGCGAAGCGATAGATTTCACGATGAAGCTTATCTCTAAACACAAGGAAAAGATAGACCTTTTAGACCTTAGCCCACCTATCATAGAAAACCTCCTGAAGCACTGTTTGACCAACAACTACTTAAGATTCGGACAACAATACTTCAAACAAACCCATGGGATTGCCATGGGCAGCCGCGTGGCTCCCCCTTTGGCCATTATATTCATGGACGCGATTGAAAGTATGATCCTCGCTTCAGCAAATCTACAACCAGCCCTATATGTAAGATATATTGATGACATTTTCGGAGTCTGGACACACGGACCTGATACTCTAGACGCCTTCCTCGATTACCTCAACAACTTCCATCCCTCGCTTAAATTTTCTATCGAACGCAGCGACCGATCTGACAAAAAACAAATCCCCTTCCTCGACACCTTGGTAACGCTGGAAAAAAATAACTCATTAGCCACTGAACTCTACATAAAACCCACGGCCGCTCCCATCATCCTTCCATTCACATCAGCCCATCCCTTCCAGACCAAAAGATCGGTGCTCTACTCTCAACTTCTAAGAGCTCAGCGTCTCGGAAGTTCAACATCAGCCCAGGAACGCGGCATGAACAGAATTGAATCGCTGTTCATCGCCAACGGCTACCCCACTAAGCTCATCAGAAAAAAACTAAATTCTCAGTAAAAACGAACAGCAAAGTCAAAACGAGTGATAAAGAAAAGATGAGCCCGGCACAAAAACTATCTAAAAGCCCTAGTGACATCACGTACGTCACCCTTCCCTTCATAGATGATAACCTCTCTAGGAAAATCGAATCCATCGTGAAAAAGTCCAACCTGTCGATGCGAATAGCATGGCAAAGTGGCCCCACCCTCTCACAGAAACTCACCAGCTCAGCTCTAGAAACCCAGCCAGCAATCCCAGTCCGTTCCCGATCGGGATTTTCGGACTCAGCCCGCACCACCCCGATCGGGACCGGAGTGGGACGGGATTGGGAAATGAGACACTTTGTACGGGCTGGAACGGTCCGGATATCCCAACCTACCCCGCACGGCCGGTTGGGAGATCCCGCACGTATTCGGACCGCCTTATGACGTTTTAACAAGCGCTGAACTCCGATCCCGATCGGGATTCCCCAAATCTCCCCGTACAACCGGTTCGGAAATCCCGCACGCATCCGGACCGCCTTATGGCATTTTAACAAGCGATGAACTCCGATCCCGATCGGGATGTCCCAACTCGGCCCGCACGGCCGGTTTGGGAATATCGCAGGCATCTGACATATTAACCGCAGTCTTATAACCGCAGATTGTTGTTATGCAGATGCGACCACTTTGCTTGCGCCACCGCAACCCCCTCGCCTCTTCATTATTCTCCAACTCAACCTTTATAATGCCTGCACGACAAAATGAATTACATTGGACACTGAAATATATTCACAAATTTACTGGTTGCACACAGGTCAAATTTTCACAAATTCACAGCCTGGCCAGCACATTCGTGGCGTCGGCCATCATCTTAGCGCCGCTGCAAGGCGCTGACACAGCGGACTCACTTCCGGTGTTCACAGTCATTATAGCAGGCCTGCGCCTTGTTCGTGTCGGCTCCTCTGCGAACAGTGTGTCCGTCTGCCGTCACGAGCTTCAGAGAGCCACCGCGAAATTAGACGGCTGGCATCTGGTCGGGCGGTTCACCACTGTGCGAAGAGAGCATCTGAAAATGACCAAGAGGTTATTAATCAAAGTCTGGGACACACTAAAAATCACTAAGAAATAACCCACATCTGACATTTCACATGGTATGCCTGGTAATTCAGGTTTCAAACCTACAATGCAACCATTAACGACACTTGACAATGAGACCAAACATCTTCTGTCCATGATAACTGATCAAACATGCGACAGCACGAGTGTAATTCACATGCCGTACAACCACAACGATCATAACAATTTCTATTACCTATAGCTTTCCCGCTCCCTACATCACGGATGAAGTGTGCACTATACTCACCCTGTTCTCAAAGACGGACTGATTTCCCTGCAACGACAACAGTTGAACCGACCGCTTGCTAGAGCCAGTTCAAAGGAGAGGCAGCAGCTCAAAGGAGGGATCGACACTTGACCAACGCGGCAGCTAAACTGGCCGCTGCGCTCAGAGGACGCGTCTGCCTGCACGTGGCCCATCTGATTGCTTTTCCAGGCTTTCTGGGCCACCGGATATGGTGCCCGAAGCGCCTTCTCCTCCGAAGATCGGTTGGGATAACAACGTAAATCACAAGCCTGTCTAAACATGGGATTCGATTGGGCTATCCGTACCGCGTCCCAACCGATTAAGCATGCGGTCCGGAAATCCCGAGTCGCCCCTACCGCCGGCCATCGAGGTCCGGTATCGATTGGGACAACCCAAGCCTACCCAACCCGGTAGGGACAAGTCGGGACATCCGGAGCATATCCCGACCGTCTCCAACCGCATCCCGGACGAATTGCTGGCTGGGAAAGCCACCGTGTCCAGCAGGGAACAAAAAATGTCACTGCTGTCTAGCTGGACTCAAGGGTAGATGCCACGTAAAAAACGTAGTCTATCAGATCATTTGCAACCTCTGCACCCAAAAAGTCACCTACATAGGTGAAAGTAAAAGAAGCGTTAGGCTCCGCTTTAACGAGCATCTACGTGACGCCAAAAACCACACAAGAAACACCCCTTTCGGAGAACACTTCATGACCTGCCATTGTAACGTAGAGCCGAGCCACGATGCCCTCTCCATTACAATTCTTCAAATCTGCAAAGACGTAGCTGAGCTGAAGATCGCCGAGTCCATCGAAATTCGCAATCATCGCCCCACACTCAACACAATGACATCATCTTGGACGCTCATCAAGCCAGTACCATACTCAGAGCTATAGACGGTCTTGTGATCACGCCAGATAGTACATATTTAGATTTTGATTAGATCACATTATTTGACGCCTTCACTCACACATCGTCGGGACTAATTCCCTTACTCTTTCTTGCTTTTACCCATTCATCCCCCAATCTTCACTTACATATTCACTTACATATCCACGATTAACACATACACAAACATAGCCCCCCCCCCACACACACACACCTACACTTACGCTCATGCACTCGAACTCACAAACACATAACAGTGACCATACTGTCTGATGTCTGATGAGGCTGATGTCGAATAGTTAGCAATGTTATACAAAGTGCTATTCTTGGTATAGGCTATGGTGACAGTAGAGGCTATGGCGAATATCATGCCCCGATGTACAGGACGATGATTCGTTAAAATGACATATCTAGGCATATAAATGTTGTTATGCAAACCGAGCTTACCTGTATCGTATTGAATTGTACCTATATATATGTATGTATGTGCCATATGTATGTACTGTGCCACCATTTATTAGCTATTTATTACTATCTAAATCTAGATCGACGCCTATCTTGGAAGCGCATGCAAAATATCTGTGAGTGATTTGATTCAAAATATTGTATTTTGCCTCATGTGTGTCACATACGTCTCTCTTGTTTTATTGTGATCTTGTACCACTGAAGAAGGGCCACGCCCGAATATATATTGGTTTATTTTTTCTATTTCTGATAGAAATGAGCAACAGGTTATTCATCCTTCTAATAATTTGATGCAAAGCCTGCATTTGATAGACTTTTTCTAAACTAATCAACACGTTGAGTAGCGCGAATGGCAAGTTACACAATGAAGCAAATCCTACACAGTTCAACTACACATGGTCTTTGGTAAGAGTAATTTCTAACAAAAACTGAATAAATACCCATGGCGGTTCCGGTAAAATCTGAACATTTTCCTTTGCTGAGTGTTGCTCTTATCTAATTAACCACTATCACACATGAGCTCATTTAGGCGAAGGACTTTGGCTAATGGCCGGACACATGTCAACACATAACGTGATTAAATTAGTGCCTCTCTCACCCCGGTCAGGTCACTATTTGGTGGTCGTCAATCGAGTTGAATTATCCATATTCATATCCGTTGAGTTGTATTTTCAACTATATGCATGAACAGTTTTGAATAAGCAAAAGATATCAAATAACGTTTTGCTGAAGCTGGAGACGGATGTCACAATTGTTTTTTATATACGATAAGATGCAGACAGCTGTTACATTATCGTCTACTGGACGATGAGCAACGTCAAGCTGTGCACTGTTTTACTTCACTTGATCCATGTCTTCCTTACCTTATTTATGCGAACCGTTTTCTGCAAACGTTATGGCAGCTCAGCTTCCGGTTTTGTCTGTATTCTACCATTGCTATTTGTCTCGAATAACAAAAATTGGCCAGAAAGAAGACCGCGGTCGGGCTGTTCCACCGCTCGGGTCGGTGGGGTTGAACTGATCGTCGAATCTGCGTATTGTACTGAGCTGTAACGGCCAATTTCCCACCCACCCTTGGTGATCAGCGTTCCACACTAGCCGCCATCGACCTGCACTGCCGAGTCGCTCACAGCAGTGCTCGGAAACAGAGGGAAACGAAACGGAAACGACTCGAGTCAGGCCGGAAACGGCTGAGGAACGACCGACGCGACCGGAAGCTGACCGGAAGCGGCGCAGGGAGCGGCGCCGCCGACCAAACGGTCAGGACAGACCAATTTCCGGCCGGCCGGGCGCTGAGGAAGAGCACACGCGTCCTGCGGACAGCTGACAGCAGCGGCGGGGCAGCGAACGCAGCTACAGGGCGCGTGGCGCAGGCTCGTCACCGAAATCACGCGATGGCCAGGGTCATCAGCCTGGGGATGGGTGGAGCGGCTGGGAAATATGAAATCATAGGTACACGTACTTGTATTTGGGTAGGACCACAGTCTAAATGTGTCATTCATATGTCAAAGAAGAAATGTTAGGTACATTTCAAAAAAGAAACTAGCATAAAAGTGTGCCTTTTTCAGTTGAGGGCACATTTTATCAGCATTTGTCGTTACCGATGGATATTTGAAATGGTATCATCCTATTCTGTAAGCATGGCCAACATATGCGTAAGTGCGTTTGATATGTTTAGTTAAGCAGTTTGAAAAACACTTTTCAAAAAAGGAAAACATAACAGAGAAAAGATCGAGCATGATGAATCAATTTATTCCTATCCATTAAACACGCTTATTTTCAACTGCTTGTCGCAAAAATGTCATCTCAAGAACTACTTCCGTGTCGAGAAGGGCGTCATGCGAACTGCGAAGTGTGGGCCATGAATTGCGGCGCACTCTGAGATTTTATGGAGGCCGTAAACGGGTCATAACGTAGAGACATGAAGCGGACAGGAAAAGTCGTGAAACTAAATTGAAAAGCTGAATTCCAAAGTAAACCTCGCACATCACTCAACCGCAAAGCGTGTCGAGGGCCGCCAGTGTTGTTTACCTACTGTCTAACCGCTGTCGACTCGGACATTACAGCTGCTCCGTATTCCGACGTTAGCGTGAAAGAATACCTAGGTATCATTGATGTTTGTTGAGAGGGGTGGGAAAGAGAGAGAGAGAGAGAGAGAGAGAGAGAGAGAGAGAGAGAGAGAGAGAGAGAGAGAGAGAGAGAGAGAAAGAGAGAGAGAGAGAGAGAGAGAGAGAGAGAGAGAGAGAGAGAGAGAGAGAGAGAGAGAGAGAGAGAGAGAGAGAGAGAGAGAGAGAGAGAGAGAGAGAGAGAGAGAGACCAATATGGGCGAGGGAAGCATCACCTGGCGTTCCGGGGCCACACTGCCGATGATCGCCGCCCGTCCCTCCCCCGGGGAGCTGTGGGACCCGCGGGGACACAGGACCATTGACCAGCTGGGCGACGGAGCTCGTTATGCCCCTCCCCGGTGGGAGCGCGACTTCCGAGAGACGAGGACGATAGGGCCATCTCCAGAAACCACCATACGTGTGTGCATATGTGGTGTGTTAGGTAGCTCAGCTGAAATGCAATGGAATAGCTCTACTGGACTCGACTGAACGGTCACAGTCTGACGCTGTATGAGGTGTGCATGTTCTAGGTCAAGGGACGTCACATTGGATGCTAATAAGCCGTCGGAAATCGATACTACAGTGGGAAGGCTATGCAAAGTAGCTTCATGAATGCTGGTATAACAGGGAATGGAAAACGATGTCGGCCGATAAATGCTATTTGTCACGTAACAGCATTGTGGGGATCCGGGAGCTCTTTCAACACGGAAACACGACAAGAAAGGCGATCACCCATTCGTAGCAGGGTGAGGAAATAATTCCAGTGCGGCCTCACTACTATTATAAGCTTCAGCTTGACAAAAAAAGCAAGGATAAATAGCCAATGTTCCGATCGTCTGCCACTAATGCCCGCCGTAAACACACGTAATCTTTGTCTGTAGAGATTAAGCGCCGACCAGGAAATCTTTATGCAGGGGCATTGTGTTCGGAAGGCAATCTATAGATTTTCCGTCGTCATCAGTCAGCGAACGACGGACGTATCCGTTATTATATTGTCATCTGTGATTGGCGTTAGTCCAGCCGCAAGTGGGTGGTGTGCCCGGAGAGGGAAGACTAGGCGCTCATCACTGTTGCTCATTCCATGACTGCAGTTTGATAGGTCAACAAGCGCAAGTGTGTACTGAGCGTTCACTTTGGTGGATATGCCGGATATACCTAAGCAATAAGCATAAGCTGATGCAATTCGCTCACGTTCATTTCCAAGCAACATCCCACAAGTAGCGCAAGGTTCACATCTAACGACTATGCTCATAATGTTTGGATGTCTATTTGCCGAACACATCCTTCTCAAGCACCACATGGGAAGTAACAGCGTATTGTAACGCATATTGTAACTCATTTGCTTCCGAAAATGCAACTACCTAGGTCGATGGTATTGTTTCCCATGTCCATGGCTTTAAAACTTGCCCGTCACAAAAAGCAAAGCTACCACTAAAACACGCCGCTGTCACATCTGATACCGCCTACGCCCTACGGCACGAATATTGCCGCTGTTCCGTAGTCATTGACCAGTGCCGCCCGTGGGTTCAATGCAGGGTTCAATGCAGGGAGTGCCCTCCCTGCATTGAACCTCCTTCGCCGTCGCCGCCCGTCGTATCACGACGCCGCGCGTTACGAGCGGGGACAAATCTCGGTTCAACAGGCGCGTCTAGAGGCTGCCGAGGCGGCGTGCGGATCGCGGCTGATATTCAGAAAGACCTGAGCTGCATTGGTGATGAGCCGCGCCCGCACCAGCCTCGGAAACCGAGCGACGAGCTAAGAAGGCTGAGCTGCTTACCTCAAAGTAATGCGTTGCGAATCTCCTTTCACGGTGTTTATTTCCATCTTACGATAATTTGCAACACGAAATGTACTTTTTTAGGATTGTAAATCAGGAACCTTGACGGGATTGTAGACCTGAGTGACGGATGTGACATCACGTCGAGGCCAGGCGCGCCGCCCAGTGGACGCTGCGTCATACGATTCCTTCCGATAGAGAGCGTGTGATGTACGGCTCTGCAGATGTCCTATCGATCTCAGAACAGACGGACTGGCTTCAATGCGGCCCGCTGAACAGCCCCGGCGTCATAGGCACCTGTTACGTGCCGCAGATGATGATGCTGAATTTGAGCACGTGCAGCGGCATGATCAAAGAAAAATGAGTGTGAGCTGAGAAAAAAATGGTGACAGAAAAATATAGATTGACCTGGATCGGAACAATGAATTGATTTTCTGATAATAACAAGGCAATATATATAGGGATTATAGTTTTAATACCACTGATTTGATCTTAACGTAACCTGACGTGATGCATCCTTGATAACAAATTAAAGCCAATATTAAAGCTAAAATCAGGCAGCCGCCACTTGCAACATACTGGTGACCGTGACAGGACGACGATGGAGAAATACTTAGAACTGGCGGCTCGCCACGGACTAAACGGGGAAGAAGCTCTCAAGTTTGCATCTGAACGCATGGATAAAGATGCAGAGCGAGAGGAGCGAAGACTGGAACGTGAAAAAGAACGAGAAAAGGAAAGAGAGGAGCACGAAAGAGAAAGACAGGAGTATGAGAAACAAAGAGAAGAACGCGAAAAGGAAAGAGAGGAAAGGGAAAAGGAACGCAAACATGAACTCGAAAAGCTTCAATACCAAAGCGAGATATCCAGCGTCACTAGAGCAGCAACAGCTACTGTTCAGACACCGAAACTGCCGCCGTTCATGGAAGGCCGAGATGAAATGGACAGCTACCTACAACGTTTCGAAAGGTTCGCCCGCGCGGCGGGATGGGGGGAGGACCAGTGGGCAGTCTCTCTCAGTGCCCTGCTAACGGGGAAAGCTCTCGATGTCTATCATCGACTGGGAGTCGAAGACGCGGCAGACTATATGCACTTGAAAAATGCGTTGCTGAAGCGCTATGGATTGACAGCCGATGGATATAGAAGGAGGTTGAGAGAATCAAGGCCCGAACAAGACGAGACCCCACAACAATTTGTGGTCAGGCTCCAGGCGTATCTAAAACAGTGGATCGCCCTGGAAGAAACAGATGACTCAAGAGACGCCCTGGAAGAGCTCATGATCAGAGAGCAATTCATGATAACGTGTCCGGCTGAGCTCAGACTATTTCTGAAGGAGAGGAAGCTATCATCGCTAGAAGAGATGACCGAGACGGCTCAGCAGTACCTGGAGGCAAGGAATCGAACTTTGTACGATCTTGAAAGAAAGTCTTCATGGAATGACACCAAAGCGCGGTACGCAAAAGAGTCGAGTAAGGTTAGTTCGGTGCGATCGGCCTCAGCCTTACAGGTGAACTCAAGAGTCGGGCGGCCCAGATGCTCATTCTGTGAACAGTCACATGAATCGGAGACGTGTCCAGAAGTGGAAAGGATGAGCATCGACGACCGACGTAAACGGCTGCTCACTTCTGGGTCTTGCTTTCTTTGCCTACGTCCGAGGCATATCGCCAGCACCTGCGAACTCCAGAAGACATGCGGCAAGTGTCAGCGCAAACATCATGAGCTGCTCTGCTTTGAACCTGAATCTAAAGCCGCAGGAAGTCCAGCCAAGGTACTAGCGGCTCGGTCGCATATCCAAGAGAGCACGGCTGTGGCATTACAGACCGCTCGCGTTGTTGCTCTCGGTCCAGCGGGTACCGAGTGCGCCCGGGTGCTGATAGACTCAGGCTCTAACCAGTCGTTCATTACAAAGAAGCTGGCCACGAAGTTGGGTTGTGAGAAGATCGGAGAACAAGACACATATGTATCGACGTTTGGCGGCGCTGATAAGTGCTATAAATCCATGAAGAAAGTGGCAGTCACTTTGAAGAAGGTGGAAGACACTTCAGATAATATCCTCACGATAAATGTGGCAGAGATCGAAGCAATATGTGCCCCTGTAAACACAAACCTCAAAATACAGGAAGAGGATATGACCCATCTGAAGGAGCTGCAGCTGGCCGACCCACCGGAACTTTGGAAGGAAGGTCAAGAGATAGACTTACTGCTGGGCATGGATGTATATCAGGATGTCATGACGGGAAGGATCCGTAAAAACAAGTCGGGCCCAATCGCGATGGAATCCATTTTCGGGTGGATTTTGGGAGGCCGGCTCCATTCTTCTGAGGAAGAAACGAAACAAGTCTTCTTTCTGCAAACGGCAAGCAACACAAGTGATGAACTCGAGCGGCTCTGGGACTTAGAATCCATTGGCATCAGAAGCCCATCGTTTGCAAGTTCGTGTGAAGAAAAACAAACTCGAGAAGAGGAGGCGGTGGCTCATTTTGAAACCACGTGCACGCGTCTTGACGACGGTCGATACGAGGTTCGTTGGCCCAAAAATGAAAACTTCGCCGACCTTTCTGAGGATGACAGTCTCGCACGAGCACGCCTAGAGCGTTGTGAGAAGACGTTAGAGCGCAGTGGACGACTACCGGAGTACAGTCAGGCTCTCATGCAATACATAGACGAGGGCTACGCAGAGAGAGCCCCCGCCGAGCCTGACAGTCCAGTACATGTTCTATCACACCATGCTGTGCGCAAAAATGGGAAGATCAGAATCGTGTTTGACGCATCCGCCGGGGAGCCCCACTCTCTCAACAACTGTGTTCTTCCCGGGCCAAATCTGATCACAGATCTTGCTGGAATACTGCTGCGTTTCCGGCTCTATCAAGTCGCCGTGTCAGCGGATATTGAGAAGGCCTTTTTGCAAATAAGTCTGCATCCACAAGACCGAGATGTGACTCGATTTTTGTGGCGAGTAACCCCGGGAGAAGAACCATCCGTATTTCGGATGACACGTGTCATCTTTGGGGTCAGCGCGTCGCCATTTCTTCTCCAAGCGACCATCAAGCGACACTTGAGTCAGTACAGTGACGTCTGGAGTTCGTCGGCTTTGCGGTTGAGCACTGATCTGTACTGCGACGACCTGCTCACCAGTCTGAAAACCGAGGAGGAGGCGGAAAACTTCATCCAGGAAACGAAACAGATTTTTTGCGAAGCGAAGATGAACATGCGAAAATGGGCTAGCAACAAAGCTCTGTCAGGAGTAAGGGATGCTGACTGCAGTGGCCCAGTCTCCCTTCTTGACGGCGGGTCAAATGAGAAGAAGGTCCTGGGAGTGTTGTGGGCGAGAGCAGACGACAGCCTTAGGTTCGATCCCAGTTCTCTGATGCTGTTGAGCGACTCTCTGCGTCCCACAAAACGGAACATTCTGCGGATCTCAGCCAGGATTTTCGATCCCTTGGGCTTACTGACTCCGTTCACCGTCCGACCGAAGCTGATGCTGAAGCAGCTATGGATACATGGACGAGGGTGGGATGATACGATGAATCAAGAGGTGCAGCGACTTTGGCTCGCTTGGAAGAAGGAACTTCATGAGCTTGAGAAGATCTGTTTTCCAAGACCGTACGACTCAGAGAACATTGGCTCCTTTCAGATTCATACTTTCTGCGACGCGAGCCAAGAAGCCTACGCCGCCGCCGTGTACCTGCGGCCAAGTGGTGACTGTCCACGCAAGAGCAGACTGGTGATGTCAAAGAGCAGACTGGCGCCAACCAAGCCGATGTGTCTGGCGCGTTTGGAGCTAATGGCGGCAGTCATCGGAGCCCGACTCACAGAATACGTCATCATGTCTCTGGGGATCCAACCTGAAGCGGTGCACTTGTGGTCTGACTCCGAAGTAGCGCTCGCTTGGATACGAAGTGACCCACGTCGGTGGGGGACCTTTGTGTCCAACCGGGTGACCGAGGTGCAACAAAAGTTCCCACCGGAGACCTGGCGTCACTGCCCTGGCCAGAGCAACCCAGCGGATTTGCCTTCCCGGGGCGCCTCCGTGACGAAGATGCAAGATGAGCTGTGGCAGAATGGTCCGACATGGCTGGAGCAGCCCGAAACAGAGTGGCCCCCGAGCTACCGGGTTTCTGAGCCACGAGAATGTCTCAGTGAAGAAAGGGGCACGATAGCACCAGTCATGCTATCAAGAGCACACGCTCACCCGGACGGGAACGGTGGTCTGAAAAACGTGATTGACATCAGCAGGTTTAGCAGCTTGGCTAAACTACATCGAGTTACGGCATGGGTGCTAAGATGGAGTGCGGTGTGTACGGGTCTAACAGAGCGGCAGGAAAGCTTATCTCCAGAGGAGATCCAACGAGCGGAAACGATCTGGCTCAAAGAAGTGCAGAAAGATGCGTACGCCGCCGAGCTCACGGCACTACAATCAGGGAATGGAGTCGACAAGAAGTCAAGGATCTTCAACTTGAATCCATTCCTGGACAACGATCAGCTGATGAAAGTGCGAGGACGAATACAGCTGGCTGAACTCACCCAGGAAGAGAAACATCCAGTCATCATTCCCGCGGAACACAAGTATGTGGAATTGTTGGTACTCGACCGCCATCAAACATCATGCCATGGCGGCGTACAACAAACACTCCATGCACTCAGAGAAAGGTTCTGGATCCCATGTGGCCGGAAACTCGTGAGAAAGCTGATTCGGGGCTGCAGCAGATGCAAGGTGTTTTCTGCAGAACCGTTCAGTGAAGAGGCTGCTCCGCTCCCCAGGGAGAGAGTGACAACGAGACCACCATTCTCCGCTGTAGGTGTAGATATAGCAGGCCCCATCTATCGAAAAGGTCCTGGATCGATCCCCGTGAAAGTGTGGCTAGTTCTTTTCACCTGCACTGTTGTTAGGGCGGTACATCTGGAGCTGGTAGATTCTCTGTCGACAGACGACTTCATGAAAGCGTACGAACGGTTTGCAGCACGACGAGGGAAGCCTGAAGTGATATTCAGCGACAATGGATTGAACTTCAAAGGGGCGTCACCTATCTTGGCCACGAGAGGAATCAAGTGGAAGTTTAGTGCACAGCGAGCCCCGTGGTGGGGTGGATTCTGGGAAAGGCTGATACGCATGACGAAGGACGCTCTGCGTCGAACTCTAAGAAGAAGCCTCCTCACGTGGGAAGAATTGAGTACTGTGCTGTGTCAAATAGAGGCAGCCATCAACGCGAGACCCCTGACGGCCCTTACTGATGACCCTGAGGACGTCCGTCCTCTGTCTCCGCAAGACTTCCTGCATGGCAACTCTGCAGGCGATGAAACTGGTCTCCATGATGCTGACCTCTCTTCTATCGGCGGCCAGCGTCTCAGGGCTGGAAGAAAATACCGGCAACAAGTTCTTCAGCATCTGTGGAACAGATGGAAGACTGAGTATTTGAAGGAGCTACGTCTACCTCCTCGTCCGGAGACCGGCCAACGTAAACCCGCGGAACACGACCTGGTGCTCATTGGAGACAATCCACGCTCTTCACGTGCCTTGTGGAGAACAGGGATCATCGTCGAGCTACACCACGGCCGAGATGCCCGAGTGCGTGCCGCCTCCGTTCGCACCGTGGATGGCACCGTCGTGCGACCCATCCAGCGGCTTCATCTGTTGGAGGGCAGGATAGGTTAGAGGTGAGACGTGTGTCTCACGGGGGGAGGGTGTTACGTGCCGCAGATGATGATGCTGAATTTGAGCACGTGCAGCGGCATGATCAAAGAAAAATGAGTGTGAGCTGAGAAAAAAATGGTGACAGAAAAATATAGATTGACCTGGATCGGAACAATGAATTGATTTTCTGATAATAACAAGGCAATATATATATAGGGATTATAGTTTTAATACCACTGATTTGATCTTAACGTAACCTGACGTGATGCATCCTTGATAACAAATTAAAGCCAATATTAAAGCTAAAATCAGGCAGCCGCCACTTGCAACAGGCACCGACGCCAGCGGCGTGAGAATGATCACCTCTGGCGCAACACTCCTGGTAAAGTCGGCGACCAGTCGCCACTGCGTGTGTCTGATCTGGGGAGGTGCTCTTAGGCAGCGCCGCAGCACCTTGCACGTCAAAGACCGGGCATCGACACCGGTGGGGTCCGCGGGGGGGGGGGGGGGAGAGGGGGGAGCGGGAGCGGGCGGCAGCCGATTAGGTTAAAAGCTTTTGGCAGCGATGACACATTGTTTCCGTAGGCCGGGCCGGCCCGCCACTTCCGAACTCGCCGAAGGGAGTCGATCGGAAATTATCCGCGGAGGAGAGGGATGGAGCGGAGATGGCTGACCCCTTCCCCTCTACCCGTCCCCGTCACTGAGCCGGAGCGACCCCCTCCCGACCAGCCGGCTCTCTGAAACGTCAATACCAGTTCGCGTCAGAAACTTGCCTAGGAGGCTGTGCCAAGTTCAAGATGTACTTACTATTGAATATGCCCTAGATGTAGTGGCCGTGTTACTGTGCAGAAGTCTGAGCTTGGGATGAAATAAATAGTACTTTCACATCAAACCTGCTCCGGAGTTCATTGTATGTTCCGAGAGGCAACTGCCTCCTCCATTACTGAACCACCTTTCAGCAATGCAACCAAGTGCGAAAATCGTAATGCCGCGAGTTGCGTAACACACGCAGCATTTTAATTTACATATTTTTCACATCCATCTGAGCAAATGTGAGTGATTAGCTGATGCGTAAACACCTCCAAGCGCCTGCCACGGTACCGTATTACTTTTACAGATCGTGCAAGCTGCGTAGACGTGCAAGGCGGATGTGGCACACATCCGCCAATTCGTCCGCTCTAAGCCTGTTGACGACACACCTGGTGCACTTTATGACGGTAGCGACGCTGTTGTGTCGAGCCGAGCGGAGCCTTCGACAGCTAACGGCGGCACAACATGGCTGAGATGACCCACTCGGCGACGAGCAACAACACTTGGACGGTGGCGACACGGAAAACAGAGCTGTGAGTGGTCGGGACAGCGAGAAATACCGCGGGCTCATGTGTAAAGGAGGAGAAGATAGCAGGAGACGGGAGATTGTAGGGGAGGAGAGGAGAGAGAGAGAGAGAGAGAGAGAGAGAGAGAGAGAGAGAGAGAGAGAGAGAGAGAGAGAGAGAGAGAGAGAGAGAGAGAGAGAGAGAGAGACGCAGCGTTGCTTCTTTTATTTGCTCAACACTATTCCATGTTTTTTTTTCTCTCTTACCGTGCCAATGCCTCAACAGTGTTAGGGACACGAAAGCCGAGTCATTAGTTGAAATATGCGTTTGCTCTGCATTAATAATCATGTTATAGTTGCTCTATCATATAATAGGTTGCTTTAAAGTGGTGGCCGGAAAAGAAGCAATGCGACGTGCTTTAGCGATTGCGCTTCGCACCATCCCGCCGCGTTATGCTTAAAACCATGTTACGGATTTACAGTTCAGTTGAGCGCATTGCCCTCCTTCTTTCATCCCGCCTGACAATATACCTACTCTAAGTGACTTTATCAAGTTTCGCTGCATCCGTTGTGTGGCGCACGGCGCACGCTAGTGCTACATTATGAAACTGACCTTAACCCTATTCCTGGCGGGCTCCGCCGGGACAAGAAACTGGCGGGGGGGGGGGGGCCGATTCGGCCCCCCCCTGAGATCTCAAGAACGAAGCAAGATAGCGACAAGCGGTAAACGGCATCGGATACGCACGGCCAAGATCTACAATTTTTACTAAGGTCATTTTCAGGTCAGGTCAAAGATGACGTCACAGTGGTCGAAAAAGTCAAAATGGCGGCACTAGATATGGAGAGAGTTTTTCTCGAATAACTTTCGAATTAGTCAAGATAGGAACAAACTAAGGGCATCATCGTGATCCTCTCGTCAATCCGCATCGAATGATATATATGTTGACCTCGAAAGGTCAAGGTCAAAGGTTGACCTCAGGTCACGTGACCTCGAGGTCATCATGTATATCATTCGATGCGTCTTGACGAGCTGAACACAATGAGACCATCCACGCGTCTGTATCTTGTTCCTGTACGGAGTTATTGGCCAAAAACCTTTGGTGACCTTTGATGACGTCACATGACCTCACAGCTGCCCAACAGCAAAACAGACCTCAAGGTAGTGAAGGTTGATCGTATATGAAGTCATGTATGGTAGGTATATGGGGCCATTCCGACCCGTTTTAGTGGTAAAAACAGGGAGTTGATTTTTCCCCCATTGACTTATAATGGGGAGGTCGCGAAATTGACCTGACCTTAGGTCACCGATATCAAAATTCCGAGATATACAAATTGCACATACTGGTACCCTAACTAAACCCTGAAGAGAAGAAATTGATCGGTCAAAAACTCTAGCTCTGGCGTGATTGCAAACTTTTCTGAGGTAGCGTCACCAAACCGCCTCTGGTGACCTGACCTGAGGTCAGATCAACTCAAAATTTTCAGACATGTTGCGTAGAAGCCTTTTAGGAAAAGTCAGAAAATTTGAGCTTCCTAGCTCAACGCGTTTGGGAGATATAACCAAAAAACCTCAGGGGGGGGGGCTCCTGAGGCCCCCCCCGCCAGGAATAGGGTTAAAACGTTAAAGTCTGCAGGTTCGCTTTCCTTTCTTCATTTACATGTCGTCCCGACTCCAGACACTTCAAGTCGGAGCCCAATCCCCCCCACACACACACCCTCCTACCTACCTCGCTGTAAGTCATCATTTCTAATTTCTATGTATAAACAACAAACGATAGCAGACGCAAAGACCAAGTATACATACACCAAAAGCCTTTCAGACGTCTATTATAAACCTAAGAAAAGAACCAACAAAGCCTTTTTGTGCGAATGAGATTCTACAAAGAACACTGTGCCGCCGCGGCAGAATTTTAATGAAATCTCTGCAAACAGGTGGCAGCAGTAGTACGCACCTGAAGGGGTATGCTGTACCGCATCACACATGTAGTCCTGCCGTAACCGCTGAGATTCGCTCACGGCTCTGTTCACCCCGGTTGTTTCATGGGATGACTGACGCTGATTTAATTACGTCATCAATAATTGCCTGAATGCAGAGAAAAGCCATGCTCACATTTCAGAGTCTTCCTGTGCCTGATACCGCTGGGAATCTTCAGAAGCCGTGCATTTACCTTTTCAACATTTACCCGCCAATATTTCACTCTCCGGTCATGGGGAGCATAACTTCATGGCCTGGAACTCCGCTTCCCAGTACAAGCTTCTGCCGCCAGCCGTGCCCGCCGGCATTCTTGTGAGGCTGGCCATCGTTAATAATTCATGACATGAATAATTACACCGCGCATGCTGCAATCAGGCGCAAGTTTTGCCGGTCTGGCGCACTAATTTGTGAATTCGCATGAACGTGGAAGGCGCCGGGTGGGCACAACGCAGCGATAGCCGTCTAAACTTTGCGCCGAATAGTTCTATCTGTACCCATTAAGGACTTGAGTGGCATATAGCGTCTTCCCGGCCCGCCTGGCTCTGTTCAGGACTCTGACAGTGGACCAGAGGCCGGGGGAATACTAACGGATTCTGCTGCAAGGCGCTGAGTGAGGGAGGCACATCGGTAGTTGCAATGCACTTCATGTCTTGAAAAACGAATTACAGCTAGCTTGTGAAACTTTTTTTGTTGGCGGTTGAAAGCTCATATTGAGGCTTACAGGGCCGTCCACAGCAGATTTATGATGTGCTTATTGTAACCACTAGATGCTAACATAAACTTTTAAGCTCATGCAATTACTTTTCCTCTGCGGACTGAATTCCAGCCTGCCTCACCCTATAAGATGGCCAATTCAATTTTCAATCGACCGCCCCACATCACATAGCCCCATGATGAAAGGGAGCTCTCATCGGCTTGAGAAGTTCTGAGCTCATCCTATACCGCGCCCAATCGCATCCTTTGGACGGCGGTACCGGCTCTTCAATCGAGCGCCCTTTTTTGGCCGATGGACGCAGTAGGGAAATTGTGTGTGTTTGCCGAAAGCCGGACGCATAACATGGCTTTGTAACTGCCCGCATGCAGATGTACGACACATCAGTTGTGGGTTGATTGACGTCATGTATTTGCCATAGCTTCACAATACAAGCAACTGCGAGGAATGTACGCAAAGGTTAAGTTGACAAGACACATTACATTACGACACATACGCTGCTGCATCCATCATAAGCCAGAGACGAAACATCAAATCATTAGACTAGTTGGCACTTAAACCATGTCAGCTTGGCGTTTGATACTGAGAAGATCAGCGACTCATGGCGACAAAGCAAAGGAATGCTAGCCACAGCTTGACATATGAGACCAATAACAAGTAGAAAGTAGTACGCTCATTCTCAAAGCTCGAGTGACAGAAGTGTCATGACAAATTAAGTAGCCCATTACCAGCTCGAGTGCAGGCTTCTCACTTGGAAACCGGAAGACATCGTCCATTCATACTGCTACACTTTCCGCCTTACATTTTACACTACCATCCTGCACTTTTGGCGAACGAGCAGTCACGACGTTAACGTTTCAACGTTGTGATCGATGCTATAGCACTGCACTGGAAAATCCACTTCGACCCGACCACACATCCGTGCTTATCCAGCCCAGACTCTCTCACTTCAGCACAGCTGGCGGTACCAGTTTCCAATTCATGGCGCACAGACGCCCCGAGCGCGACGGCCAGACACCCCTCCGGCCGCAGACCGCCTCATTTCTGTCAGCTCTGGGGCGATCACAACCACCCAAACTCCCATTGCGGACCAGGATTGCAGTCTGGCGAGCACAGTCTACCCGACTGGAGCGGCGGACGGTCGCCGTCTTTCAGGCAACAGATGCAGGGCTGTGGTAAAACCCATCTAATCAAACCCACATCAACACACATCACAGAGAGTTCAATCGCCGCAAGGACTTTACCAGTGGCGTCTCCGGGTCTCGTGTACCACCGATCCGGGCACATCAGGCCCTCGGGAGCGGCGGAGGAGCACACGGCTCAGAGATTCAAGGAGGTAAACCCATTAGTGTCAAACTTCGCCGCCTGTTTACAACTTACAAATGTATCGGATGCACCATAAAAGTGTTGACGGTACTCAGTTCGACAAAAATCAGCTACGTATTCGAAGAAGATGAGGAATATGAGACAGGTGCGCGACTTAAAGATACAGACGTTTGAGTAGCAGGCACTGGTACTAAAGCATACACCAACATTTTCTTTGTTTACCGACATAGCAACACAGTTATATAAAATGTCTTGGCATCACAATTAAACGACACTTTTAGTTATGAACAATAGCCGAGAGGTCGGAGAAATACAGCGGACGAGAAGGGAAAGAATTTAATTTACTTGATATCTACACGTGTCACCTAGCAACGACAAGTACCTCAGTTCCACATCAAGTCTAGAGCTCTAAAAGTGGCTCATGAGCTTGACTCATCAGACATCCAGGGGCCCGTGAGCTATAAGGACCCGATGTCCAGTAACTCGTGAGCTAACAGGCCCGATGTCCAGTGACTCGTGAGCTAGCCGAGCAAGACGCCCAGCGGTTCGCGAGCTAGACGGGCCCGACATCTGATGTGTAGAAGCCGTTGAAGTTCAGGCGGTTGGCAAGATCGTTCAGGTGCGGTTGGTAGAAGCGATCCTTGGTCTTGTTCACAACTGTCAACGGACGCATGTTGTGGTAAACTAATTAGGGTAAGGAAGCCATTGGTGTGTTTACAAATGAAACTGCCTTGGGTGCTGTCAGCTAGTGCGTTGAGAATGGCAATCGCAATGACACTAAAAGGTAGCACTGCACAGTAACAATGGTATATTTGGTAGGAGCACTTATAAGAAGAATCAATTTAAAGAAGTCCGGTTGAGACGAACTGCTTCGCTGTGCGGTGTAATGGAATGCCAGCGCAGATATATATTTTTTTTTAATATTCTATATGAACCACTTATATTAGACGTTCTGAACATTCCCACTACACTTTTTTCCCTCAGCTTGAAAAAGTTGGATTTCAATCTGAAAAAGATGCACTACATTTGAAAAAAATGTAATTCAAATTGAATGACATTTTTTCTTAAGTGCAGCTTTTTCAAATTGATGTCCAACTTTTTCAAACTGAAGGAAAAAGGTGTAGATAATACAATTATAGCTGACCGATTAAAATGTTTGCATATCGTAGCTTGGGTGAATTTAGGTGTGATCAATAATACCCATAAAGAACAAGGCTTACACAGTTCAAAATCATACACGCTAACAAGTTGCCTGTGCATTGCTCTGATGATTTGTTCAGCGTTCTGAGCGCATATGTTCCGATTAAAAAATCATGCAAGTGTTTTAAAATCAAGAGATTAGAAGAACGCACGAACGTTTTTTCATCAATGTTTGCCTTGACGTTCAAAGGAAGAGCTATTATTGTTTCGGCTCAGAAGAAAAACTGCATAGTTAAGCATGTTACCAACTTTGCGTTTGATCTTGGGAGCTGATTATTACGGCAAATATGAACAATGCATAACTGAAAGAAGTCCCAAGGCTTCAATATTCATTAAAAAACGATATTTGAGAAAGCCGAAGGTAACGACTCATCAATAAATTGCGCTATTTGATCAGGTGCAGGACTTTTGCCAACTGAATAATGCAGGCCTCATTAATCAAAACCTCCAGAACTCCACTTGGCCCAATGCACGCATTTCCATTCATAGCCACTCGACCCAGCCTACTTAACTTTGACCTAACGCACGCTAGTAACTCCTCTCAACCCACTCAACCTACCCACTACATCGATCCCCCCCCAAACACCCCACACCCACCTACCTTTGAACAGGAACCGAGAGTAGCCGCTGAACTGGCGGTGCGTTTTCATCACGGCCGCGAACGTCGGGTGGACCACCTGTCCGTCGGCGTCCACCGTCCACTGGACGGCGCTCAGCTGCGCGTGAAACTTGAGCACAATACGCAGCACGTCCTGGACAATCTTCATGATGGGCTCCGACTTGGCGTTCAGCAGACACCTGATGGAGAATAAGGGAAAGAGGGGACTGAGACGTAGGAAACGCAGCAGGAGCGTATGACATCGCAGGGACATCGAGGGGCAGGACATCGTATGACTTTGGCAGCATGTTTATTGGCTGAAAGTAATCCATACATTTTTTTCTCTCGTCAGCATGTTCAAACTTATTGAACTTCAATAAGAGCACGCAGCACATTGCCGTTTCAGTTTAGTTATCTCGGTTTCGGTAATGAGTGACTCACACCAGTTCAAATGAAGAGCCGCCAGGCGATATGACATGATTTCAGCTGTTTCCTATTGAAGTCTCGCTGGCTTCTGGTGCGTAGGAGGCCAGTGTGATAAGTCGTTTAGTGAATTATGACTCTTTGCAGTTTGAAAGACCCAAATCGGTGCTCTCGCGGCAAGTGACAGTGATTATATGATTTGGATGTGTCCTGGCACCTTAGACGGAAGACATGAAGCCTGACCTGAAGTGAAGACATGAATATTAACGACCATCGCATTCATCTCGTCTGTATATTGTACGATGCAGCCTGTATGAAAGCCAAAGTCCGATAAAATTCGGGAGGTCAGGTTCATTGTTCTCTAGGTACTAGTCTCATATCTATGCAGATATAAATATTGTTTTGAAGTCGCTCCATATTTCCTAAGTGTTCAGTTCACGACTGTCATGTAACATACACGATACATAAATGGTAATCCAGCGTTGACAAATGGTAATACACAAATCCAGCGTTCTGATGAAAAAACAGGCAACCTGTACAACAGCTGCCCGCAATGACAATACAGCGCATTTCTTTACTCCCCGAGACGTCAATAACTCACTGCCAGAACAGACGTCAATGGACAATACAGAGCTAATTCGGAAACTACCGACATCATAGCATCCACATTGAGCTACATCGGAGCGAAACTACCGCGTCAAAGCCATCATCTTTATCGAAACATCTGCGTTCCCAGACACTCTTCAAATGGCCGATGACTCTACCCAAACTCCACACCACCCTATACGTCCATCAGCACCCTTTCCGCCTCACAACAGCCAGTAGATACGATACCGTCACCGCACTCAGTCGCCGCAAACGCTCCCAATGCATTATTGACGGCGTAATTCGATTTACATGATCGCCCGGGCGATATTGTGGGCCTGTCGACACCGACGTCGGTCGCTATTATGACGCCTGGTTCCGAGGGACGCGCACCGGCCACTCCCTGATCACACGGGATCCCCAGGGGGTGACGCCCCATCGGCAGGCCACAGCCGCCGTCAGACCAATGCGCCCAGTGTGATATAATTGGCGGGCGCCGCTCGCATGTGCATGTCGGCTATGTAGCATCGTTTGAGTAATTCGCTTTTGGAAGAAAGAATAGAAACGCTACAACGAGGGATATGATTTACCAGTGTGGATGACGCAGTACTGCAGTAGGCACCCATGACAACTGACATCATTTTATAGGACCTAAAGCGGCGGAGATGAGGTGTGTAGCTATTTAATACAATGCGCTAAAGAGGTTCCAAGATATAACCGTCTCTAAACAACAGAGTTGCCATTCTCCTTTCGCCTTTCTTTTAACATTTCCTGGTTTATGTGCATTGTTCACGCGGTGAACAAAGTCAAGCTTAGTCAAGCTACCTGGAGCCAACAAAAAGTGCTGCTGCATTAGACCCTACCGCGGTAGCTGGGGTGGTCCTGGCATTAGACGCTGTGGGAGTTTCATTAGAGTTTCATTTCAGAGTTTCATTTCAGAGTTTCATTTCGCTGTGGGAGTTTTGTTGGGAGACGCATTAGATCAGGGGGATGTCACTACTTTGCTTCGCCATAGGTCCAGTACTGATGTCGTCGGTTTCGATCCCGGTGACGTCAGTGCTGTCTACATCCGGGAACTTATTGCACTTGGTTCTCATTAGAGGTGGCCATATTGTTTTGTCTCGTGACGACACATTTGCGTCATCGGGATCGAAACTGGCTGTAAACAAATCGCTCAGTGTCGCTACCTACTATATATGGCCTTGCATTAGATGCTGTGGGAGTTTCGTTCGGGTCGGACGTGTTTAAAAGTGCTCTACGGTTTTGCATATTTTTGGCGGTCCTATTCCGCCTTGTGATATGTGCTTAATACCATACGGTTCCTAATTTAACGTAGAATAAGTGTGGTCCACTCGCTTCTATTTTAATTTAACAAACATCCTATTATAAGTTTGTAAAGTTTGATAATTTTTGACCCAGTTACCGAATTTTCGAATTTCCGCCTCAGCGACTTTGCTCTTGATTTTTCTCTGTGACTCTCGTGCTAATTTTTGACACTTCTCTCTCGGAATATATAGTAGTGCCTACAGCGTCACGAAGAGTAGGTTTAGTCATGGAAACCGATGCTGTTTTACCGGACACACCGCCGGAACTGACACAGTCGGAACTCAGTCAGATATTGGAGCAGCCGTCCGTTCCCCCAAGCCAACGTGTCAGACTACAAGAACTGGTTCCGGCTGACGCCTCCTCCGCTGAGAAGCGAGAACTGTTCGCGAACGGTGGTACTGTGTTTTCCGGCCAGTGCAGTCCGGTGGAGGTACGTTGTCTTCTGGCGACCTTGGAAGAGACTGACTTGCGCCGTCTTCGTGAGAAGCTGCACGACAGCCTAGCTACAGCGATCCCCGCCACCGCTGGGCGGCCGCTACGTAGCCGGCAGTCGGGGAACATTAACGCCCTCGCCGACGACTGCTGGGAGCTGGGATACTCCGCCGCTCAGTGCCAGCTTACCCGCCGCACCGACAACCACGTACTTAAGCCGGCCGGTAGAACGCCGCTGCCGTCGTCGAGTTCGGTAAACGAACCTCCCCCCGGTTTGGTCAGCGCTGCTACCGTGGAGACCTCCTTGCGCTCCGTCATTGAGTCGCAGCTGCGGATGGACAGAGAGCTGGAGGAGCTACGGCGGCGCGCAGCTGCTGCTGAATCTCAGGGAGCTCGGCTGCAACGTCTTGAGGAGCAGCTGTACGAGCTGCAGCGGGCCTGCGCCGCCCGTGACGCTAGAATCGACGAGCTTGAGGATCAGCTGCGCAGTTCTCTAGGCCGTGAGGCTGCGAACCAGTCACCAGCAGGCGAAGGCACGGCCGCCCAGTTGAACCAGGCACGCTTACCTGCCGCCAGCAGAGGCGACAATGAGACGCAGCCTGCCGGAGCCCGCCCGGTTACCACCGCCAAAGATATCGCCGCCGCGATAGATCTACGAGCGCTTGGGAAGGCAATTGCGGATGCAATCCATTGGCAAACCGGTGACTCAGACTCGGAGAGCAGCTACGAAGTGGGCCAACGACCTGTCCAGCACCAGGGTGGCGGTGCGCCTGTGCCTGCAGATCGACAGAATCCCGTACCATCGGCGCGACCTCTGTCCCCACCGCGCTCGTACCAAGGCACCGGCTCGACCCGTCAGGAGGTCACGACCCGACCTGACAACTTCAGTCTCGCTGCTGAGCGGACTGCCATGACTGGGTCGGGAGCCGCCTCTGATCTGGTACTGACTACTGCAGATGCTCCGCAGCCAGACACAAAGAAGTTCATTGTCAGTGGTTTCCGCCCAGATGCGCCACACCACGCCGTACACGACTTGATACAGTCAGTAGCCGCAAACTTGTACGGCTTCCATCGCCTGCCTTTCAACGGACAGTCACCAGGAAGGGCATATATGTTTGAGGTTGCTGAGGCTCGCTCTGCAGTAATCATGGACCCTGGACGCTGGCCGACAGGCCTCAGCGTTCGGCCGAAGGCTGACAAGGGTCACCGACGGAGGCGCTTTCAGGCCACAAATCAGTCGGCACAAAGGGAGCGACACGCCCCAATCAATATTACCCGGTTCAGCGGCACCAGACAGCACCAGTCCGCCCAGCCGAGCGCCGCCACCCACTCGCAGCGGAGCTCAGGCGCAACTACTGGGTACTCCCACGAGCACGGCGAGTGGACAACGGCGCGACGCCGTGGACGGGATCGGCAGAACAACCGCACCGTCTCCGACCCCTGGGGCACCAGCGGCAGCGGCTGGCGATGGCACGACGACGACGCGGCCCCACCAGCACGCCGCTAGTCTTCACTCGCCTAACGACTGTCTGCTCTCCGTCGGCACCTATAATTGTGAGGGTTTTCTGTCCGCCTTCAAGTATATTGACGATCAGGTTCTGCCATTTTGTGACATATTAGCCCTATCAGAAAGCTGGTTGTCGCGTGCGGAGGAGGCGTACGCGGACAGAATTATTGCCGCCGCAGGATATGACGCTCTCCAGGTGTTCCAATCATTTTCAATGGAAGCCCCGCCAGGGCCGGGAGAAGGCAGAAGACGCGGCGGTCTGATTGTTATTTGCCGCCGCCGACCGGGGCTGACCTTCAGGTCACTTGATTGCGACGATCCACGCCTGTGTGGCATAACGGCACTGTTCAACAGGCAGCCCGTGCTGAATGTCATCGGCTGCTACTTGCCGTTTTGGGACGGATCCGGCGGCAACTCCGATGAGTACGACATTGTCACAGCCAAGTTGGACGCCTTGATTGCTGCGCAGCGCCCCTCTGCCCCCGTAGTCTTAGTTGGAGATTTCAACTGTGCACTACCGAGAATGACAGCAGCGCAGCGCCCATCACAGTGGCATCGGCTCAAGGGCTTCACTCGACACAGCGTCGCTATGCAGGACCTACTGGACCATAACGAGCTTGTTGTAGCAGAGTTTCTCTTTCCCCAGCCGATGGACTTCACTTACTCGCGTGCTGGCTGCCAGAGTCACATAGATCATATAGCCGTGCCGTGCGATCTGCTCCCGGGCATTACTGACTGCCAAATTCTGCCTCTGCACGCTGAGAATCTCAGTCCGCACCAGCCTCTCGTCTGCCGTGTTTTGGTGTCCGCTGCAGCACCACAGGAGACATCAGGTACCGCCGACACCACCCGCAGCACTGCAGCCCTTGACACAGAAGTTATCTGTTGGGACCGCGCCGACAGAATAGAAACTTATAGACGAACGCTGGGTGACCTGCTCGATAGGAATCTTTCTGTATGCGGCGAGTCTCTGGATGCTCTGAATGCGACAATAACTCACTGCATACTTACAGCTGCTAGAGCGGCCGGTTGCACCAGGAAACAGCACCGACCCAAGCCCTGGTGGACTCCGGACACAGCGGCCGCGCGCAACCGCGTCCGTTTTTGGCTCCACATCTGGACCAGTTGTGGACGGCCGCTCGGTTCCACCGTCCACTGCTGCTATCGGACTGCACGGCGGGAATACCGGAGGGCGCGTCGCGCAGCAGCTCTGGCCCCTGTTCAGAAAAAGGCCCGGCTGCTTCATCAACTTCGAAAAGATGGCAACGTGAGCGGATTCTGGCGCCGTGTCAAGAGAGTCCGCCGAGGCGAGGTATCCAGTGGGACAACGCGCACGGCCTCAGAGTTTGCTACTCATTTTGAGGCGGTTCACAGGGACGACTTCACACTGCTAGATGCCGATCAGTCTCGGATTGCCGCTGCAGTTGAAGAAAGAGCACAGCTCTGCCTGTCGGCGGCTCGTCCTCGCACCGTCACTCCCGACCAAGTCGCCGGCCTGCTCCGACGCCTTCTGCCCGGTAAGGCGCCGGGCGCGGATGGAGTGACAGGGGAGCACCTGATTCACGGCTGCTCACCTGCGTTGCTGACCGCCCTGGCTCGCCTTATGTCGGCCTGTTTTACTACATGTGACGTTCCGGTCGCGTTCTCCGAGAGCGTCATTATACCTCTGCTGAAAAAATCGCAGCTCGATCCAAACAACTTGGACAATTACCGGCCCATCAGCCTGACGACGTGTACCTCCAAGCTGCTGGAGATGCTGGTACTGGACGAGCTAGACGGCAGCTTCAGGCCCCATGGGCTTCAACTCGGGTTCGCCACGCAGCGCGGCACCAGCGAGGCTTCACTTCTTGTCAGTGAGACCATCCAATGGAACCGGCATCACGGCTTACCTGTCTATGCTGCGAACCTGGACGCCAGGAAATGTTTCGATAAGATCTGGCACGACGGGCTTTTTATGCGCTTAGCCTCGTACCTCAGCCCCAGCTCATGGCTGCTGATGCTGACTTGGTATCGTCAACTCACAGCCCGCGTGACATTTGCTGGCTCCACGTCTAGAGCCTTCCGTGTCTGCCGCGGCACCAGGCAGGGCGCTATCCTGTCACCAATGTTCGCGAACGCTTTCCTGCGTCCTCTTGTGACAGCACTGGACGCGAGCGACCTCGGCGCGGACATATATGGTCATCATGCGCCGGCTGTATGCTACGCTGATGACCTGCTCCTCCTAGCTACAAATGCTAAAAACCTTGATACCATGCTGAAGCTGGTTGGCGACTTTGCTCAGCGCTGGAGGCTAGAGTTCGTCCACCCAGAGCCAGCCAAAACTAAGAGCCACTGCATTATCTTCGGTCAAGAGCTACTAGCCCAAGAGCCCAGATGGAGTCTGTCGGGTCAGAGGCTGAGAAACCACCAACAGTCTGAACACCTCGGCGTCTTACTGGACGGCAGCCTGTCGGCCGCACCGCATGTCCGACACCGCACGGCAAGAGCGCGGGCTAGCCTGTACAGCCTTGCGCCTGCCGGCATGCTGGCATCTGGGCTCTGTCCAGCAGATAAATGTTTTCTCTGGAAGACTGTGGTTCAGCCAGCACTGACGTACGGCTGTTCGTCCGCTCCACTCAACTCAGCTGACATCGAAGAGCTGCACGCCACTCAGACAGCGACCCTCAAGACGGCGCTGGGGCTGCCTCGCCGCGCCCACCACTCAGCGCTCCTCGCTGCTGCCGGTATAGCCCCTGCACATGAGCTGATTCGGTCGGCATGCTTCCGGGCTGCAAGTGGTGCTCTACGGTCCGAGCACCGTCTCCAGCAGGCATTCCTCTCGGGCCTGACGAAGTTGGCCATGTGCCCCGACTTGCTTGGCGACTCTCTGCTTCTCCAACTGTCCCGCATGTGCGAAAACGACTTCTCTGCCGTGCTCGAGGCAGCTGCCGGACGGTCGTGCAGTCACAGGGTGACGCCATCGCGCGCCCCAGACGGACTGGCAGATAACATCCGCTTCTTGATGAGGGACAACAGCCAAGCTTCGCGTCGCCTACTACGACTGCTGACCTGCTACGTCCCACCGGGGGCCGGGACCCCTGTGACCTAAGCTCCGTGCTGACACATGACGGTTTTGTCATTTCTGATGATTGTATGTTATCAGCTGTTGGGAATTTGCCAATGTTTGGTGCAAAATAAATATGAATGAATGAATGAATGAATTACCGCGTCTCGGATAGAAGTGTGCTGAATCAGCTAACGCCTGCCGTTCGCCACAACATAGCGCCACCCCAGCTACCGCGTGTATTTACACACACCTTATTCATCGCCACAAGTCCAGCGCCGCGCCACCGGCAGACCCAAATCCTCCTATACAGCCTCAGATCCCCTGGCAGGCCAACACACATAAGCCGGCTGAGGCATTGGGCCATTTACATCCCTCGATAATCCGCTGTCACGCCGGCGCGGCCCCCGGCGTTCGGCCCGGACCCGTATTGGCCGGACCCGCATTCAGCGGTTCTGCCGGCGACAAAACAACACCGCCGTAGCATCGCGAACGACGCCGTGAAGACGACGGTGGTACGCTGACGGTGTGCGGAAGGACAGGAAGTAGAAGCAAAAGCAAAGACTGGGCAGTGGGCAGCAAAGCTCGGGAACAGCCAATGCAGACAGCAAAAGTGGTAATGTAGGGAAGATATAATTACAGAAAAAGCGCTTCAGCGGCGGGCGTGATGAGAATTGAAGTGAGAGAACTCTTTCGTCACAACTTTCAATTCTTATCTAGCCAAAGATCGAGCATTGTTAAAAGAAATTATTACGAGCGAGCGAGCGCAGCGAGCGAGCGAGTTCATACTGAATTAAGGGAAAATCCTGAGTATGAGCGGCCGGCCGGCCGGCCGTGGGGCCGCTCTTCAAAAGCTAATATCTTAGGAACGGGACATCCGATTGACAAGCGGTCTTCTTTACTGAATGTCACTTGGACGTAAAAGTTCTGTGGTGTGATGGCCACCATGCGCTCTTGCCAACCACCGCACGTGGCGCGTGGTAAAGTTGGACATTTTTTAAGAACCCCAAAATTGCAACCTCAATAACGGCACAACGGTTGGACCGATTGAATTGACACTCGGTACACAGGTCTCCATCAGATAATTCCTCTGCATGTGATAAGGTTGGGGTGCTACAGCACGTGCGCACGTGCAGGGGGCGCTCCCAGATCTCGAGAACGGCTGGGCCGATTGCGCTCAAATTTGGTACACGGCTGGGGACCAGTTAGTAGGGTGCCGTGCAAAAGTCAGTTTGGACCCCGCTTGCACGTGCGCACGTGCAAAATGCCGCTTCCAGATCTCAGGAACGGCTGGGTCGATTGCGTTCAAATTTGGCACACCGCTAGCGACCGGTTAGAAGGGTGCTTTGCACAAGCCCGTTGGAAGTACCATCTCACCCTTGCGCACGTGCAGGGCTAACTATCTCGCTCGCTCGTTCTTCGCCCAAAAGGCGTTTTACTGGTTTGGTGTTAAAGACTTTTACTTTGACGAAATTAAAAGACTTTGGTACTGCAAGTGCAAAGAACTGGAAGAGCTTAAAACTTAACCCGCGCCCAGATGGGGTCTGCCGAGCAACGCGGTCTGATGGGGGGGGGGCATTTTGGCCCCCCTCAGATCTCGAGAACCACGCAACATAGCGACAAGCGGTAAACGGTGTTGGATAGCCCCAACGGGGAACTACCTTGTGACCCAATTTCATTGACCTCGGTCAAACCGATGACGTCACAGGTCAGGTCAAAGGTCGAATTTTCACCGTTTACAGGCATTTCAAGAAATGCGTTGTAAAATCGAGTAAAATGCATTTCATTGAAAATCATCGATGGGGAAATGTTCTTCAAACACATATTTTGCTATTTGAGGTCACTGATACCAGGTCAGGTCACAGAGGTCAGGTCACTGGGGGGTCACAATTTGAAAGTGTCGTGTGATACATGTTTTATGGTCCAGTTTACATGACAAATGCGATTATGTGGGTCAGACAGACTTAAGGGCCAGCTAAAGTCACGTTTTGGTCAAGGTCAGGTCAAGGTCAGGTCAAGGTCAGGTCAAATTAGGTCAAATTTCAAAGTTGATATTTTTGTATAAAATGGGTATCGATTCGATGCAGCTCGTCACGGGGAGTTCAATGGTGGTCTCCGTTTTGCGCTACGAGGTCTAGAATTGCTAAAAATTGAGTTAAAAAATTTGACGTCATCAATTTTTAAGTTTTTTCGCTATAACTTGGCCAAAAAAGAGGTATCGATCTAAAATTTGGTATGTATATCGAAAAGCGCAGGGACTATCACATATATTCCGGTTTTTTCGAAATTCGAAATTTTTTGGGAATTTTTTGAGTTTTTCTAAAAAAATCAATTTTTTTATTTTTGGGGTCAAAATCCCAAAATTTCGAAAATCCGAGATAGCAGTTTTGTAGCGCCGTCTTTTCTCTACACAACCACATAAAGAACTTTAAAATTGCTTGTTAACTGTAGAATTGGTGAGCGTTTCAAGATGTCATGTTTTTTGCTCATTTTTACTCGAACATGACCTCAGGTTGACCTCAATAACTCCTGACCTGAGGTGACCTGTGACTTGAAATTTTGTGTGAAGGTGTCAAATTGATGCCCGGTAAGGTGCGCCGCCGTTTTCTCGCTATTAAAGAAAAACCACAGGGGGGGGGGGCAAAATGGCCCCCCATCAGGGCGGGGGTTAAAATGACATTTCGTATTTTCATAAGCATTTCATAAAGTGATTTTGAAGCGCGACTGCTACAAAAGGAGGCTTCTCCAAAATGACAACATAAATCGCAACTGGTCTGCTAGACCCAAACGATTCTTTAAACACAAAAAAAAACGCTGATTTGTCGGCCGACAATCAATGTCTCGCCATTTGGTGAGAACATATCCGCCGCGCCGGATCTGTCCCATGTTTCCGCCCACGCCGGACGGTCCGGTCCCGAGTCAGTGAGACAGTGAGGCCCGGCGCCGGCGCCATCACTCTGCTGGAACGACTTTTTGCTGTCACGGACTCGGCCGCGAAAGGCCATCGGCGTCTGCAGTAAATCTGGGGCCAGCTCGGGTCGCCCGCTCGCCCGGCACGCCGACGACTGACCCCGGAAACATGCCAGCTACGCGCGGCTACGAGCCGCCGCCTGCGCTACGATCCACCCCTTCCAGCCCCTGCGCGCATGATCCTGTCCCCTCCGCACAGTGTCCCAAAACTGTATTTTGGCTTGGGTGTCAGAGGGGAAATTCCTCTCCAAAAATGGGAATAAGAGTGGAAAATTGCTGGCCAAGATGAGGCCCAAAAAGAGTGGGAAAGATTAATAGCATTAATTTCTATACATGCATGATTAAAGATGAGATGCACAACGACCATCCAGGATAATACTTTTCTTTGTATAGGGAGTGGAAAATTGCTCTTAAAATCGGAGGTGAGAGTGCGAAATGATTTTCATTTGGATGTCGTTTCCCACCCAAATAAACAAATTTTGGGACACTGCCTCCGCACGTACACAAACAACACATGACCGGTGACCCACTCCGCTTTCATAGGTAAACATGACACACTGAATCGGAAAAATGGACCTTTGACCCCTCTGTATGTCCCTGAGGTCATCTCAGGTCATGAACGGTCACCAGCAGTTTTTTTTTGGCTACAACTTTTGATAGAGACGCGCTAGATCGATGAAAACACGTCGGATGTGTTCAGCTCGACGATACGGATCGAATGATATGCAGCATGACCCTTTCCGGTCAGGTCATGACCTTGACCTGAGGTCATATTTTTTAAAATGACCTTTCAAGGTCAATAAATAGTTCATTTGACGCGTCTCGACGAGAGGAACACGATGCTGCCAAAAGTAATGTCGTGGCTGTCTTGCGTTAACCCGGCAGTTGCTGGGGTATTTCGCCACCCACCGTTTGCTGGGGGGGGGGGGGGGCGTTAAACGCCCCCAGCCGATAACTCGAGAACCAATAGGCGCAGCGAAACGCACGAGGCGGCAAACGAAAGAACGCGACGAGACGCTTCAGATGAGTACTTTAAAGTTGAATTTTGAGGTCACAGGTCGGGTCAAGGTCAGGTCAAACACCTGAAATTGGGCTTTCAGTAGCATGGACTTCAGGACTTCGGAATGGGCGCCTCTCGTCATAAACTCTGTCAAAACTGTGCACAATCCATCATATAAAGTCTACAAGAGTGTCAGCTCCATGTAGGGGTCAGTCAAGCATAGGTCAGGGTCAGGTCAGGTCAACCGAGTAGGCACATATCCCCGAAAATCAAAACTGATATTCGCAGCCTGTGGCACATGTTTTATGGGCAATTTGGGGCGTAGAACACGATGGTGACATTCATTATGTCATATGTGTACGTGTTTGGCTCAAAAAGTTCAATTTAAGAAATGCATGTATCATGGTCGTGAAGTAGTCACGAGAAATTGCCAAGGTTCAGCTCAAGATTTTGGAAAATGCGGAACGATAATCAATAATCGAAGATAGCCATTTGATTGTTCAAGGTATTTGCAGTCTAATGGCGTTTACGGCATGTCTGTATGTCTATTTTGTGATTTTATATGATTTTTTGAACATATGCCGTTTTTGATCGAAAACTCAGAAATCATGACGTCACTAAAACCTCGATATCTCAAAAATTTTCCGACCGATTTTTTTGAAACTTTGTCACAATAAACTTCATTCAATTCCCTACAGGTACCCAAAATTTGGCGCGCCTGCGGCGCGCCGTTTTTATGCTATGGCCCGGCGAAAAAAGTGGGGGCGTTTAACGCCCCCCCCCCAGCAACTCGCGGGTTAACAAGTTATTGCCGAAAGATGTTTTTCGTGAAAACGGCTATTTTTACAGGTTTTGCTCTCTGGAGGCTAAAGCGTTGACCTGAGGTCAAATCTGAGAACATCACTCAGAAAGGTCTGTAAAAGGGCTATCGAATGCGCTTTTCTGCGGCGCTGTAGCTCTAATGGTTCCCGAGTTAGCCGTTGGCAGTTTCCAAAGTTATTCAAATTGACTAAATTTGACCTTTGATGACCTCTGGTAACCTGACCTTTGACGTGACCTAAACAATGACCGAAGTATTTTCTTCCTTATTTTTGACGCTCTTTCGATTGCCGCTTATCGCGTGTCGCTACGTGGCCCAGGAGCCGAGTTAGACGGGGGCGTGAAAACGCCCCGTCCCCCTCCCCCAGCACTCGGCGTGAAGTTCAGGCCACCAGCACGGCGCGGGTTAACGAGCGCAATATGCTAAACGGTATGGAATGGTATAGATGTGCAGTTTATGTCTTAGGTCGCTTTGCAATATGCATGCGCTGGGCAGGGCGCAGAAGCTTGTTAATTGCAGATGTGTTTGATAATAAACTTGTTTTCATTGTACCATGTACTTAACACATACTCTTATATAGGTAATATTAGGTATATGAGAAGGTCCGTGACTGAAACTCATCACTAATCATATATCATCGAGTGCCAACAAATAAATACATCACTAATTTTTAAAGTTTCTTTCAATAACATTCAGTCACTAAAACTTAGGCATAATGAATGCTAATGTCAATGCATATCAATCGAAGCTACATATAGAAATTTCAAAGCTTCTCGTATTCTTCAATCGTATTAACCCGAACATCGACGGGGGCGTGAACCGTCCCCTGAGGTTTTTCGTAAATAGTGGAAACACCGTAGAGCATGGTGCCACGAAATTTGGCACGACTATTTCAATTTCATCAGTTTCACAAATTGTGTGCAAGGTATAGCCTCCCACCTTTTAAGGTTATGTCACCAGGTCACGTTGAATGACCCACCATAAAATCTTAAAACCTGACTACATAGATATACTCTTTAACGACTGTGCACGCAAATCGCCAATAATTTATTGTGTTAATTTGTTTGTTAACCCCCGCACCGTTAAGGTCTGCCGAGCAACGCGCCCCGTTGGGGGGGGGGCATTTCCCCCCCCCAAGATCTCGAGAACCACGCAATATAGCGACAAGCAGCACACGGTGATCGATAGCCCTAACGAGGAACTACCAGTACTAAGTGACTCAATTTCATTGACCTCGGTCAAACCGATGACGTCACAGGTCAGGTCAAATGCCGATTTTTTACCGTTTACAGGCATTTCAAGAAATGTGTTGTAAATTCAGGCATTTCAAGAAATGTGTTCTAATATCGAGTAAAATGCATGCAATGTAGGTAACATCATCGATCGGGAATTGTGCGCCAAACACATATCTTGCTACTTGAGATGATACCAGGTCAGGTCACAGAGGTTAGGTCACTGAGGGTGGTCAGGTCAAGGTCAGGTCAAATTAGGTCAAATTTCAAGCTTGGATATTTTGCATAAAATGGGTATCGATTCGATGCAGCTCGTCACGAGGAGTCTAATGGAGGTCTTTGTTTTGCGCTTCGTGGTCTAGAATTGCTACAAATTGAGTTAAACAATTTGACGTCATCAATTTTGAACACTTTTTTCCTATAGCTTGGCCAAAAAAGGAGGCATCGATCTAAAATTTGGTATGTAGATAGAAGAGCGCAGGGACTATCAGCAACATTTCGGTTTTTACGAAATTCGAAAAAAATGGGGTTTTACTATTTGATAAAAAAAAAACTTTTTACTTTTGGGGGTCAAAATCACAAAATTTTGCAAATCCGAGATAGCAGTTTTGTAGCGCCGTCTTTTCTCTATACAACCACATAAAGAACTTGGAAATTGCTTGTTAACTGTAGTTTTTGTAAATGTTTCAAGATTTCAGGTTTTTTGCTCATATTTGCTCGAAGATGACCTCAGTTTGACCTCAATAACTCCTGACCTAAGGTGACCTAAGACTTGAAATTTTGTTGAAGGTGTCAAATTGATGCTCGGTAAGGTACGCACCGCCGTTTTCTTGCTATTCAGGAAAAACCAGAGGGGGCAATGGCCATATTGCCCCCCCCCCCCCAACGGGGCGAGGGTTAACCCTCGCCGGCCGAGGGGGGGGGGGGCGGGTGCCGCACCCCCATAAGTTTTTTCGCGATAGCTCCGAACACGCTGGCGATAGAAAGCTGAAACTTGGCATACCTGACCTTTGATTCAAGCCGGATCTTTTGACACCAACCGCATTTTTGGATTAGGTCAGGTCACTGACCTATGACGTCATAAGTGAACCTCTGCACGATCTTCATCAGATGTCGCAACTTCGCAACGCCTTCACTGCCAGAGGAGATGTCACAGGGAAATGAAACTTGCAGGATCTAGTATCCATTATGAGTCTCACAACTTGTATATCTCGGATTTTTCGTAAAGGTCATATGAGGTCAGGTCATTTTCGTGACCTCACCATTATAAGTCAATGGGGAAAAATGAAAACTGCTATTCTGGCGCCGGGAACGATCTCCAACTATCTCAAGCACACAGCATCGCGATTTGATGCACTTCTTGCAAGGTTAGATGCGTCACTTTTGCAATGTTGACCTTGCGTGACGTCATTTATGACGTCATCAAGGTCATATTATATTTTCGTCAATAACTCTTGATCAAATTGAGCTAGCGAGTCGGGAAAGCCACCAATGGACTCAGGAAGACCTGCCGAATCGACTCAGGAAGACCAGGAAGAGCTGCCGATGATATGCGACATGACCTCTTTCAACCAACTTCGTGACCTGGGGGTGCTGACCTGACCTTGACCTGAGGTCAACACCCTAAGTTGACCTGACCCGTACAAAAAGTATATCATTCGACGCGCCTGAGCGAGGCGAGCACGATGCTGCCAAAATCGCGGCTCTGCGGCCGTTTTTTTGCGAAGTTATTCACCAAAAAACTGAACCGTACCTTGGGGCACTTGACCTGACCTCAGAGGTCACCGGTTGACCTATGCCCTTAAAATCGGGTACCAATCTCTGCGTCTCATAACGGCGCACACGCTCGTTTTTTCCGCGACGCGCTAGCTCCACCGGGGGCGAAACGGCGAGGGGGTCGTACCCGCCCCCCCCCCCCCCCCCTCGGCCGGCGCGTATGAAGAAAACCAATAGGTCCGGCGAGGGTTAAATGATAACCGAGCTACTTTCAGGACAAACAATATTTCACTTATTTTTGCTTCATTTTCCTCTTATCATCAGCACATTACGTTGCAATTCAGCATTAAGCGTTTATTGCGTCATGTTCCGCAATATCATTACTTTGGCTGTTCGTGCTGCTGGTCGCTTCCGCATGGCTACCATGAATATTGCATAATGCATATTGTAAAAACATCAGCCAATGTTCGGGTGAGGCATACCGGGTCCCCCTCAGGTACTCGTCAGCCACCAGCCGCGATGGACGCGCTCCGTCCCCTGACCGTGCTGCTCCTCAGCTGCGCGCTGCTGGCCGGCGCCTCGTACGTCCGCCGGCTGGATGTGTTCTCCGCAGGACCACTGGCCGAGTCTGCGGCGCCGTCTCGTCTCAGCTGCGCCGCCTGGTGCAACAGGACGTCCGGCTGTGTCGGCTTCACGTTCACCGACGGCGGACAATGTCAGCTGTTCAACCAGGTCTACAACTCTACTGCTGATAACAGAACCATGATGCCGGTCGACTACTCCTACCCTCCGACGCCTCCCTGTTCAACCGGCTGGTTTCCTTTCCGGGACCGATGCTTCTTTCGAGGGAAGTTCGACACGACGCAGCTCTGGGACGCACACCGAGCGGCATGTCAGAGTCTCGGGGAGCAGTCTGACCTGGCAGTGCCGAATGACATGCAGGAAAGCAGCTGGCTGTTGTACCACCCCTCTCGTACCGCATCGCCAGAGTTGACTGGTGTAAAGCTAGAGAACGGCACTTTCACTGGTCCGGACGGGGCAGCCGTCTCGTTTCAGCTACCGATATATGAAGCCGCTCATGATCCTGGACACGTCAACCTAAGGTTCTATCATGTAATGCAATATAGCGCCTTCCGATCATCAAGAGCAGTGTCACGCTATGTTTGCGAAGCGCCGAACAAATGCCGGCTGATGAGCCCCTGTCCCTCCGGCTGGCTCTTCGTGGACGACTACTGCTACCACTACGTCTCCACGGCCATGGCCTGGCAGGACGCTGATGATCACTGTGCGGGACTGCAGCCGGGAGCCCGCCTCTCGCCCGTCATCAACATGGAGACGTTCAAGCTGGTCTACTACAGTCTCGGCCTGGCCTCATCTACTTGGGCTGGAATATCGGATGCCGAAATGGAGGGAACGTGGAAGTCGGTGGACGGCTCCAACTCATCTTTTGCATGGCGATCAACATCGGAGCCGAATGGTGGAACAGATGCCAACTGCCTCGAAATGAAAACCAGCGGAGGTAGCGATTACGGATGCTCCCAAGGTCGGCCCTTCGTTTGTCGCGTGCTGGCTGGCGTTTGCGGTTAAGGTGCAGATTCACCCTCACGCCCTAGTATATCGCTAGTTAAATTACAGCCTTACTCGCGACACACTAGGTGCTTGTCTACAAGGGAAGTCTATACTGCTTGTCTACTGCTTCTCTATTGCTTCGGTTTTAGATAAGTGCACGACTAATGAACATCCGCTAGGTACCGATTTCCCCACTTTCTATGAAGACGCTAGCTATTGTGCTGTGTATATGAAGGGATTGTTCAAACCACCTCATATGACGGGCTTTAACTACCTATTTATTTGTTTTTGATGTGCCGATTTAATACGTGCTGATTTGACTCAGTCACTCCGCTGTTCTGTACTGGCCTGAGGTCTGGTGATTGCTGTGGCCTGCGGATTGTGCTGATATCAATTATGATAGAAGTTGAAAATGGTGCTGTCTTTTGCTGCATTATAATACATTTGTTCGTGTGGATAAAACGTTGTGGGTACGTGGCTGTAGGCGGGTCAGAGTTTGAGCTCGTGCATCACAGTCTATTTGGCAAGTGAGCGATGCATGGTATGGCAGACGCCCTTTCGTCCAGTACAAGTGAAAGGTTTGTTTAACAAGGCAAAATCTCAACACTGCGGAATCCTCTCAGCACAATAACAGGTATAGGTCAAACAATTTTGGTAGTTTTCTGCCCAAAGCAATGCAAGTAAAATTCACTTCAATGTTGCAGGAAAATGTCACCTAAAGATGCGTGCTTGCATACAAGGCTGGCAGTGGCGATCAGAGCTAGCAACTATTCCAGAAAAATGGACAAGCGCTTTTCAAATCAAGCTGTGTCGAAATCTGTGAAAGGCACTACCAAATTATTAATCGCTATTATATAATATTGTTCAAACGGCGCAATCATGATTGCTTTATAGCGAATGCTACTTTATTAATACACAAAAGTGATACTTTCCTCTTTTCACCATGCCAATGTATTTTGAAATCATTTGAGAATGAACCTTTTTAAAGATTCCTTAATGGTAATTTGAAAAAAAATGTGCTAAGCGGGTTGTTGCAGTCTGTTACCAGTTAAGTTCCCCCATGGGGTAGTTGTGTGTTCCTGGAGAAGGGTTGCTGCCTGCTGGGCGGGGCGGTTTACCTGGATCCCCAAAAAGGATAGGTACTTCTAGAACATAACTATAGGTATACTGTTTACCAAATTTTCGTGACATTGGTCTGCATTTTATTCGTTTTTTTTTTTATTTTCGTGATATTGCATGCCTTTCATACAATATTTCCATGCGTTCCATCCGAGGTCGCGTGTTTTACGAGCTGCCGTTTCAGTGTAGCCCACCCGATGCTGAGCAATGGCACCAACTTTTTGCGAAAACGATGCCACACAAAAGCCGACACCTCGGATGGAACGCACGCATCAAACGCGTAGTGTAGCCAGGCGCCTGTCCCCTCCTCACGCCACGCGCACGCCCTTGGCGTGGCCATAACCCTGACGTCCCCGACTGCACCCACCGTCTGGCGGCGTGTCTGATGTAGCCGACGTGCGCTGCCCGCAGCTCGTCCAGCGTGTGTACGCTGACCAGCAGCTCCCGGCGCAGCTCGGCCCAGCTGACCTGCAGCACCTGCCCGGTCAGGTAGCCCTGCAGCGCCAGCACAAAGTGCTGCATCTCGTGCCGGCACAGCTGCAGGCGCTGAACCTGCGGCCCGCCGCTGGCGCCCGACGGGGACAGCTCACCTGACCGGGGGGAGGGGAGGGGGGTGAGGTCACAACAGAGCACAGAGCGTTAGATGTTAGAGCTGGGACAGAAAGGGGTCACAGGTCAAAACTTGTAGGCCAGGTATGTCAGGTCTTCTTTTAGACGAAACGATAACTGGACATTTCACTTAATCCTAGAAACTAGAAACCAGAGTGGCAATGCCTTGTCTAGGAGTGCAGCCCTTCCGAATCGAATGTTAGTATCACAGAGTGAGAGCAGGGTTAACTAAGAACTGGGCGAGGTAAAAGTCAGTCATCGACAGTCGGACTCAGATGAGTCAAGCTTCATCGTCACCCCCTGACACACACGCGCCGCCCATGAAGCCGGACCGGGGAGGGTAGCGGCCGCACTCACTCGCCGGGCCATGGGGAGCAGGTGCGGGGCGCGCCGCGGTAACCGCTGCCCAAATGGAGACTAAAGTGATCCGGAAAGCTCCGAACAGTGTTATTACACTCTACCAGCGCGCCGCCGCCGAAATTCATGCGACACAAAGGCACTGGAATAAATTACCAGGGCGGATACCGGGCGCCGGCAAATGCAGAGATGGGCTGCGCGAGAAATAATTTACACAAAATGAAGCTCGGGCCACAGCGCGAATACAGCGACCGCAACCACATCGGTCCATGTCATGTCATGGGCGACATGATGTGGCCCCATGTCAACATGTCTGCCACATAGACGGTGTATTTCCATGGTTGGATGACTATTGGATAGGACGAAACCACAGTGGTGTTATTTCGAAATTCCAAAGATGTAGGGCTATTGTGGAGCTTTGTAGGGGCTAGCAGTTGGACTAGCTGGTGAATATAGATGTTAAACTAACCCTCCACGCAATCTTCACAGCATCGGTGACATTTACATTACACACTATGTACACAGCCACCTCACTACTAACACCGGTTATATCCGACAGCATCGAACACCTTCCCTCCATTCTGTCTCCCAAATGCCAGCCCAGCTGATAAAACATAACCAAGTCAAACAAGAACACGCCCCAGAAGCCTTCGATCCGACCGTCAGGCGCTTTGGTCTGTCTGTCAATCTGCCCGTCTGTGTCTGCCCGTCTGTCGTTCGTCCGTCGTCTGTCCATCTGTCATTCTGTCGTCTTTTTGTCCATCGCTGGCGATCGACATATACCTGCCCACGGTCGCAGCTAATGGTCTGTCTGGGAACGACATGACCTGTGACCGGCCGACGGACGCAAAGGAGGACTCACAAAAGGCAGGGTAAACGGGCGGGCGGACGGAAAGAACGCAATAGTCGGAACTAAAAAATGTGTACTAACCAATGAAAACTTGGGTGTGATGGAAATCGAAACAACGAACACTTTCATCATAAAGACAAAGCACAAGACACAGACATTTATCTATCATTCTGTCATTGACCAGACCAAGCATCCATGCGTTGAAAGAACGTCTGGTGATGCGTCTACGTCTGCATTGGTCTGCGTTACGAGCGTCCGGTCTGCATTGGGTAAATAAGCCAGCTTTAGAGATACAGAAAAATGTTTCAGATATAAAAGGTGTGGAATCAAAAGGGCTACAAAACTGCTATTTCGGTTTTTCGAATTTTTTGGATTTTTACCCAAAAAAATAAAAAATAGATTTTTTGAATATAATAGCCAAAAAATCCAAAAAGTTTTTTGAATTTCGAAAAAACCGGAATATATGTGATAGTCCCTACCGCCTTCTATCTACATACCAAATTTGAGATCGATACCTCTTTTTTTTTGGCCAAGTTATAGCGAAAAAACTGTTTAAAATTGATGACGTCAAATTTTCAAACTCAATTTTTAGCAATTCTAGCCCTCGTAGCGCAAAACAAAGACCACCATTAGACTCCCCGTGACGAGCTGCATCGAATCGTTACCCATTTTATGCAAAAATATCAACTTTGAAATTTGACCTTTTTTGACCTGACCTTGACCTGACCTCCACCAGAAAGTGACCTAAACCGTACCTGATGGTCTTATAACCAACACCATTGAGTTGGAAATGAAAAACTGGCCATAAAACATGCATCGCACAACCTTAGTAAAGTTGGGCTCATGTGGTGACCCTTGGTGACCTTTGGTGACCTGACCTGTGACCTAACCTGGTATGACCAGTGACCTCTAATAGCAACATATGTACTAGACAACTGACGCCTTATCGCTGATTTTCGACAAAATGCGTTTTACTCGGTGTTATAGCGCTTTCCCTAGAAGCCCCGTGAACGGTGAAACATTTTATCTTTGACCTGAACTGTGACGTCATCGGTGACCCTGAGGTCAATGAAATTTGGTTTCCCTAAACAAATTTGACAGGGCTATCGAACGCCATTTGAATTTTCCGGATCCGTCCAGTGGTTTCGGAGATACGGGGGGGGGCAAAAAAATGCCCCCCCCCCCGCCGCGCGGAAGGTGGCTGGGAGGCCCACCGCCTGCCGGGTTAAATACTAGTGGATTGTGTTCGTCTACATAAACAAGTCAAGATCACAACCACCCTCATTTGAAAGCACGCTGTGCGCTAGTCAGCCATAAAGAGTCCTAGGCTCATTTCGCTGACATCCAAGGAATTGACCTTACGTTAGACCATTCAATTTCGGCCGGGAACGCTCATTAACTCGGCCGTCCCTATATGCGTTTGGTTACATAGAACTTTGCTAAACAGATGCAGCACATTAACATCAAACGGACTTCTCTTTAGTGGTCAGAGCGCGTAAACCTCTGCAGCCCGGCCCGGCCGCAGTTAATTTGGAAGTCAGAAAGCTAAGCTGCTGAAAATTCACCAACAAAAACACTGCACAAGGATGCACAAGAACAAACGACTTTTCGAAAGATGATGTGTGTATCTAAGTGCCAACAATTGGCATACCATTAGATTGCATTAAACGACTGGTAGGTTATTATTCTGACGGCACAAGATGAATTCAAGGCTCCGCAGCGGCTACATAAACGTCAGTCGGACCATTCTTGTCAGCACCATTCATTTTTGGAGAGGGAGCCTAGCGCCTTATATTACATTGCAGCACACGGATATGGATAAAAATGATCCAATAGTCCATGACTCAATCCGGTCAGAGTCCCGAAAGTAGCATCCATCCTCATCAACGCTGCCCAGGCCCGTTAAGTTGAACATACGGTAGGGGAGAGCTAACTCAATTCCGAAATCTTGAGAGGCGCGGTGCTGTGGGAAACAAAAGACCTTCTCAACCATGGTACACAAATACTTGCAGATCGGTCGAAGAAAAATAGACTGCTCTGTTTCCTAAGAGAGCCTTTGATAGCTCAGTTGTTATTTTGCTGATGCGTTCCAAAGAGACACCTGGACATAATTGATGTTGCGCCTTCCCTAGCAAATTATTTTTATTCGTAATAAGTCAAGAACCAATAAACATATGAAGGAATGACATTTTCAGTGCTGCAGGAGGGCCACCAAATAATGGAGATGAGATAGTTACAACAGCAAAACAATATCAATACACATACCTACACCGACGGAAATATAACAAAGATAGAAAAACCAGATGAGCCGACTCCTTGGTACTGGGGGATAAAATCAACCATCCCTAACTCTTACATCCCTGTGGTGAAGTACACCCTCACACCGCGTAAATTTTCACCAGCCCCTTCAACTTAACACACACCACACGGAGGCGCGGAATGGAACGGCCCGCTGCCGAAGTCTACACATGTCCGTGCTTTGAACCGGCGGGCTGACGGCGGTGAGTGTCTTATTGATGAAGCTGTTCGGTCGACGAGCGGCGGCGCACCAGAGACGGACATTATCGGTCGAGTGCAGACGCCCGGCCGGCCGACTAATGGTGCGCTGCCGGCGGGCCAGCGGAGAATGGGCCCGTCTCGGCCCGGACTGGTGATTAGCGACCACTCGTGCCCGGTTGGGTTGGGGTCGGACGGAGAACCGAGTAGGAAGGAGGAGAGCGTGTCGGTCCGGAGGGAAGGAATGCGGCCCGAGAGAACCGATTTAACTTGTTATGCATTGAATGAGCTCCACTGGCAGTATGATTGGGTTTGCTTTCTCCCATAATTCGGTATGGCGGGCATAAGATGACGGCAATCTCAGGATTCTGTGGCTACAAGTAGGTTACGTAAGCCGAGTGACCGTCATGAAAGCAACAACCCACTATTAACAGACTTCATACACCACGTTATAGCTATCAGCCTTGTTCCGGCTATTCAGACTAAAACGATACCGCAGCATTCTATATTGACCCAAGTTGTATACGCAAGAACGGCTATATGGCCTTTCTCGAGGCACCGCTGATGCACCTTATCCCAGCGAATGTCCGGTTCATCTCCACCCACGCTCTGTTTTGACAGAAATCTGACAGCGGAGCCGCGGTGCCCGGACTCACCAATCTGACAGCGGAGCCGCGGTGCCCGGACTCCGTAACAGCAAGCGTTCAGCTCGAGACGGGACATCGCTCCCTCGGTACCCGACCAGGATTGGATTCACAGAAACAAATCAGCCATTTCGCGCCGCCGCCGCCTGCACTGTCAGCCGTTAGCCGGTTCGAAGAAAGGCGTCATTGCAATAACAACTCAGTTATCAAGCCACACTTGTGATAGGTTAGGATGTTATTACTATCTGAATTGAATATGGAATGTTTTTCTTTACGTGTCGATGTGGAAACTACTGGAGACCATGATTCAGCTGTTGATTTTAACAGATTACCACGCATATTGCCATGCTACAGGTATATAAGATTGGCGTGCTTGCAATGATAATTAGACTGTTTGAGTCAAGTGCATCGAATATGCAATATGCACAGTGATAAAATGTATCTACGATTGGTGAATTTTAATGCAACATTAAGGCAATATTTTGAAAGTGATTGGCACTACAAAACATGTTTAAACCCTTTCCGTGAAATCCTCGTGCTGGTAGTACTGAGGGCAACGTTGCCTGTCCCGCTGTTATGATTCCAATTACCTCTCAGGACTAAATCACAGATAGGAGCGACCAGGTGTGCCGCGGGCCAGATCCACCACCGTCCGCCCGTCACGAGCACCACTGATCATGGAGAGCAGTACGACTGATGGGTTTCCCCTTACACCCCAACCACGGCGCCAAGAGGCTGGAACTGTCCACAGGTGTTGCGGCATTCGCCATTGCCTTCCGCCATTCTTCATCAGCATACAATGCAGCGGCACGCTGGCTTGTTGACTGGTCTGAGCGCCAGACCAAATACAGTCAAAGAAGTCCTAATGCCAAAGAGTTGCTGACATTGAGGGACCTGGGTCTGAAATTTTCATATGCGCAGAAAAGATGTATACAAAAGAGCACAAAAGAACAGCGGCGCTACGCGCGATCGTTTTTAAGACATTCTTAAAATACCGCAAGGGTGTTCGAACATCTCCATGCAGGGCGCGGGTTAATGTTGTTTGAGGGTGACTGGTTTCGATAATAAAAAATTAGCTTGCTGGCTCCCGAGAACACCTCAGCAGCAGCAGGTCGTCAATGACTCTTAGAACGTCCGCTGGCTATCTCAGGACATCAGCAGCTCGTCCATGTTCTCTCAGAAACTCTGCATGCCTAGAACCTCGGCCTTTCGCTGCTGGCGACCGACTGGAGCTCCAAGTTCGGGGCAGCAGCGGCGACTGGCGGCGGCTCCTCGGCTTTGACCGCGTGCCGCGCGTCCCCGCTAGTCACGACCAGGCCCCGAACGCGTCGAGACTTGCCGCAGAGCATCTTGCGGTAGGCGGCACGCAGCTTGCCATTCAGCAAGCCGTAAGCCCAGCCTTCGAAGATAAAGCCGAGGAGACGCAACTGAAGCAGCAGCCCATTCAACATCGGTCGTGGCTGCCAGCGGCTGGCGATGCGCACCAGCGGCGTGACTATGTCCAGCGAAACGGTCAGCGATAGCACTGTCACGATGCTCTTGAAGGCGCGGTGGTTGTCTAGAAAAGTATTGTGCTCCCTTTCGCTGCCGGTGCCGCCGCCCTGGCGCAGCTGGCGGTCCTTCATGAGCTTCTCGTTGAGGCGGTAGCCTACCACGCCTGTGTAGACCAGCATGCCCGCGGTGATGAGCGAGAAGGTCACCATCTCCACCTCACCCAGGATAGTGAAGGCGTTGGCCACGCCCGTCTCCCAGCGGCAGCCGCTGTAGGTCGAGTTGCCTCCGCGGCTGACGACGTGCTCGACGAACGTCTCCATGTCGGCCAGGTGCGCCACCAGGCCGAAGAGGACATTGGCAGCGAACACGACCCAGATGGAGGCAAAGAGCCACGGCCGGGCCCCCATCATGATGGCGTAGTGCTGCAGCGGGTACACAATCGCTACGAACTGATCGAGCGCGGCACACGACTGAGCCGCCTTGAAGGCGATGCCGGCGACGCTGCCTCCGTACTGCAGGGCGCGGCACAGCGCCTCGCTGCGCAGACCAGCCATGTCGTAAATGCCGATGAACATGATGAACAGGCCGAGGACAGTGCAGTCGAAGGACATGCTACCGGCGATGACGGCCATCGGCTCGTCCCAGAGATGGCGATTGCTGAGTACGGCGATCAGTGGGAAGGAAAAGTTTACCGTCAGCACGGCGCCTACCGCCGTCTTTACCCACGCATACGCCATTCTCGCCTACTCAACTCGCCAACGGCGAGTCGTTCGTGCTGAGACGTGGCTACTGTGAACGACAGAAGCTGAATGGCCCTCCACTCTTGCTGCCCTCTGGTATATGACAAGTCAGCTTAGCAGCGTGACCGAAGCAGTTGTCATGGCAATACTTTAGCTCGTGTTACTGAGTAGTGCACTGTCAAAAATGTGGCGCTTTTGTCGATCAGGTAAGACCAGATGTTCCGACTTTCTGAGAGTGTCTTAATCAGAACGTTACTTATAACCTACGGCCAATGGTCATTCGCGCTATCAAGCATCGTTGAAATGCAGCGCAGGATATTAGGAATGGCAGTAGTTACCGCTGAACTAGAACTTGCAGCTGTAGTTATGCACCTGCACACAGCTGCAATGTGAGCATAGCAGTGGCTGTGCATTCGAATCCGCTTACCAGTCGCTACAGTGGCTGTTGAAACATCTCGAGTGCCGCCTTGCAGCTTCAAAAGGAGAGGCGTTAACTGCTTCACGCACTCACCGGACTTAAGCCTTAAATTTCCTTCGAGAGGATTTGACGGCAAAGTTTTATTGAACCGTGCCGGAGCGTCCGCAGGATCTGAGGGACAGGATCAAGACGCCAGTTCAAGGTCTCAGGGTGAAGGTGTGTGGCCGTTTAGGCTGTTTGTAGTCGTGAGCATGACTGTGTTATTACATGCGTACACGTGTCACCTACGCTTTGTTTGAACCCCACCACAACCAAACAATGATCACCAGGGTTTCAAAGAGTCCAAATCAGTTAAAGAGGGACTATTGTAAGACTGCCTAGTCAGATCAATCGTTTCGTAAATTGTACCCCGTTGCAAATGAACCCCGATGTAGTACTTTGTTTGGCGATGCGTGTTACGGCTTCCGCATCAAAGTGAATCTACTTATATGTTACACACGCATGAGACACAATTCTACTCCCAGTTCACTCAACGGCGAGTGCCAAACATCACACAGATCACCGCCAACAAACGGGCTTTGACAGTCTGAATGAGATTCGGTGACAGCCGCGGGCCCGGATATCGGAAGCTCCATTTGACGGTTCGGTAGCACTCACGCGCCTGACGCGATCGTCACAAACCATCAATGGCAATATCATAGTCCGCGAGGCTGATGAACTTGCAGACCGTGCGCGCAAGCTGACTCAGGTTTACGTAAAGGTCACTTTGAAAGGTCAAGGTCAATGAAACTAGATACAACTGCTCCCAATGCGAGGAACGGATTGCACAATAGCTGATCGAACAGCAATGCAGACCGAGGGTCGTTGGAGCGATCGACAGCGTTCGAGGCCAACTGGCACATCGAACTCACCAAAAGCATAACCATCCCATACTTCTGTCTTTCCCATGTCTGCGATTTATAAATGAAATTCAAACTTTCTAAAGCTAGTACGTTACAGTAATGATTAACCAGTATAACGCCTTTTGGGGCGACTAACGGAGCGAGCGAGAGGGTGGGCCTTGCACGTGCGAAATTGCGAGGGGGTACCTCCAACTGACTTGTGCACGGCACCCTACTAACCGGTCTCTAGCGATGTGCCAAATTTGGGCACAATCGGCCCAGCCGTTCTCGAGATCTGGAAGCGGCATCCTGCACGTGCGCACGTGCAAAATGGGTCCCAACTGACTTGTGCACGGCACCCTACTAACCGGTCCCTAACTGTGTACCAAATTTAAGTCTCCAGCTACTATGAAAAAAACGGTGTACCAAATTTGAGCGCAATCGGTCGAGCCGTTCTCGAGATCTGGAAACGACCCCTGCACGTGCGCACGTGCAGCAGCGCCCCAACTCTGGCACATGGATATGCAGTGCCTAGTGGGTGCCTACCTACATGCCAACTTTCAGCTCAATCGGCGAAGTAGTTACCGAGATATTGCAACAATTACAAAACTAACACCTCTTCGTTTTGCACGTGGCACGTGCATAAGGGGTCACCCACATGCATCGGGAATAGTCCAATACTTGGTAGAAGGAATGATGCTACCCTACAAAAATTACCGCATGCAAATCGGTCAAGTGGTTGCTGAGATATAAGCCTCGCAAAAGCGTCCGCACGGCCGGCCGGCCGGCCGCTCATACTCAGAAATTTCCGTTAATCTAAGGAAAGACTCCGCTCGCTTCGCTCGCTCCGTAATGAACTGATTTACAATCCGGTCAGTTGTTTTTATTAGAACACAGCATGTCAAAATAACATACTCAGTGAGATTTCGTGATTGAATAACGCACCAACCGCAACCTGTGTTTGCATTCAGAGGCAAGAGGGGACGGTGAGAACAAATGGTCCCTCAACATCTGAATTTGGTGGAAGTTTACGCTTATCGCCGAGGTAAGGCCTTGTGGATGGTCTTTCTTTCGTTATTTATAACGGCACAATTAGGATAAATTTAAGTTCGGCTAACTTTCGCGGCACCGTCAGACGCAGCGTTAAAAATCCTTCTGGTATCTGACTGGCTCATCAAGGAATTACGCAACTCCCAGACGATAACTCAGAGGTAAAGTTTAGCTTTGGTGGCTTCGCACAAAATCATTCAGTACCAACATTAGTTTGATTGACGAGATTTCCTTTTCAACCCACCGTGTAAAGTGATGAGCTCAAATGTTTGTCTACATCCCACTCGAGTTAGAACATGACTTGATAAGAACATACAATATACATAGATCCCCTACCAGGCTAAAATGGCATAGAGAAGAGCTCCGTCTCACATACCGCCCATCTACCCCCCCCCCCCCCGACTCTCCGCCCCCTTCTGTCCCTCCCATCGCTCACCCGCCGCCTTCAGAAGGCTGAAGGCGCGCTCCAGCGCCCAGACAGCACGGCGCAGCTGCAGGAACAGATGGAAGATGGCCTTGTAGCGCGCCAGACACTGGTCGGTGAGTACCAGGCAGTGGGGCCAGCCGGCGCGGTACTCCATGTCCAGACAGGTGAGCACTGACGGCGCTGGGCAGACGGGAGGCAGGAGTTAGTGGGGGTGAAACACGGGACGAAACACGTGAGAAGGGACACACGGGAGGGGACACTGGGGAAGGGATACGGAATGTACGTCATAAGGGACACGCAGACAGAATACTGGACGCATCGGACATCCGTAACACAGCTGCACACGGTCCACAGCGCGGCTACTAAGATACAGTTTGCATACGAAAGAATGGATGTCTTACAATCTAAGAAACACATACCGTGCGCAAGGCCGCGGAGCGAAGCCCGCACAAAAATAGCACACATACCCACACGCCTCCCAGATTACCCGACACGTAATATCACCCATCCCTAGCTGGGTTGAAAGGCGTGTCCGGCAGATCCAACTCTATTCTACCACCCAAAGACACATCTCCCTCGGCCGTCAACTCACAGGATCTGTCCAGCACGTCAGGCACCTCGTTCGCCACGAAGCTGAGCCGTTCGGTGAGCGGGTGGTCGCCCCAGACAGAAGCGCTCAGCGCCTCACTGAGCACCGAGTTGAGTGTAGCGGGGCTCAGCAGCTGGTGTGGCGTTCGCACGGTGCCCACCTGAGGACAAACAGAGGCGGGGAGGGGTGAGATCCGGCTCTGAGTCGTCACAAGACAGACGCGTGGACGGCGCGATACTGTCGCGTCAATCGGTATTGATTCGAAATTGACTGAAGTAAATACCTCTCGGCGACAAAAGACAGATGAACCGCGCACGAAAACAACTTGCTGCAGGCGGTTTACCCCGTGCGCAAACAACTTAATCGGATTTCGCACCACAACTCACTTACGGGCGTTTCTTCATCGACATAAAACAACTAACCAGCGTCTCAAAACAAAGACCAGAGGTTCTGCCGACGGAAGGGTACCATTAGGACACATAAGCCTTCCACACTTGGCTCACCTAAGACCAAGACTAAGAGTAAGACAGAGACACGGACTAAGGCTAAGGTGTTGGTGTCTGTCCGTGGGTGAAACCTGCACCTCTATCTGACCGTGCCTGCCCTCGGGCGGTGTCTACCCGGACGGACGCAGGGCCGCTCGGACGCGGCGGTCAGTTGCGATCGAGCTGTACTCACGTGTGTCTGTGCTGGCCAACTATAGCTGCATCGTCATGCCTGAATGCTTTAGCTTCTCAACAGCACCTAAGACTAAGACCCAAGACTCACCAGGTGGAAGAGCTGACTGCAGAGCCGGGAGCCGAACTCCCCATCAGCCAGCAGCAGGAATCGGCGCAGGGTGACCAGGTGCTCCATCAGAGACAGGTCGACCAGCAGGTGGTTCAACAGCGCCGCGTTCACCAGAGACAGCCTGCGGAGAGACGTGGATAAATGTGAGAACGGCAAGATGATAGCGCCAGAGACAGTCCGCTGAGAGAGGAGCAGAGAGATGTGAGGACGGCGTGGTAGAGAGTAGAAATATTGACAACAGACAGCTTTCGTGCGTTCAAATGAGATGCATATTTCGTAGCCAGGACTGATAGCGGACGTAGGTCTCGCATGACGAAAACAATGAGGCTAGAATAACGTCGCACTGGCGTACAGCGCCCGCGCTCAGTATAGCATTGCGAGAACAACATGGCCTGGGAAATGATATGCATCATGCGAGTCATGTTGAAAATGTGAGGAACGCAGGGCAGCCGCCGCTGGCGTGACCCATAACACCCTGATCGCAGCATAACGTTCCTAATGTGACTACTTGAGACCGACCCGAGATCCGGCTTCATAATGGAAATGAGCCGCAATAGTTATTCACGGCTAACTCCATTAGCAGAATTAATAAACGTGCTCCATATACGAGGCATGCATTCTGGGGAACAAACTACACCACATCATTCTGGTCGAGAGCCGAACAAATCTGCGTCAGAAAACTCATAAAGTGCTATACTTCTGAGCAACTGGGCGCCTTATAACGCCCACGGGACGTCTGGTGGACATTCATTTCCATTTGGCTTAGTTCGCTACCAAATATGAGTTGAAGTGGTTGACATCAAACATGGCCCCAGCCAGCAAGGAGTCGAGCACAGTCCAAACGAGCTGTGCTCGGTCTCATTTCTTAACAAGTTTCTGTACGCCTCATTCATTGGCCCTGTGCTAAGCCAATCGTTACGCCAGCCAGTTGTATCACGAATAAGCACGAAATGACACGGAAGTGGCACGAAATGACACGGAAAGGAGGTTCTCCGCCTGAGTCGCTTGATAAGTCCACTTATTGAACAAACTTCAAATGTCCAGCCATTTCATCTCAACTAGCACACCAGACCACTGTCAAAAAGAAACGACCGTTTCGATCAGGCCCCACTTCAAACCCGCACAAACTCGGACACAGTACCCGACCCGACCAGAATCTAGACCAGCACAGACCCGCAAAGACCAGAGCAGACCAGCACAGACCGGAGCAGACCCAGTCAGGCGAGACAGAACTGGCGGTTGGGTCCGGTCACAGCCGGGATCGCCGGCCAACGGGCTGGCCGTGCCACCTTATGTGAACCGCCGACAATGAAGACGAATACAGAGCTGGGCTGACAGAGCGAGCGGTGCCGACTCCCCCCCCCCCCCCCCCCCCAACACACACACACACTCCTCCTAGCGGCGGGCTACATAGCCAGGCCGCTAGAGTAACCAGGTAGGCAGAGCCAGGTACACCACAGTATAACCTGTTACCGGAGACACTAGTAACCTTCTTATCCGCCGTATGGAGGCCGGAATGCGAAAAGAAATAACGCAATAAAACGAACCCGGTGCCCCCGGGCTCCATATTGCCCTTCAAAGCGTCTTCACGTTGGTTATTACGATTCTCATATTTGAGGGAGTGATTTGAAAGGGCGAGCGAATGCAGTTCAGCGAGCAATATTCATATTCAAACACGAATGGGCAGTAAATTGAATGCTCAATGGTAGGTTATATGATGTTTGCCGGGTACTTTGGCTTCTTTGAAGGATTTAGCCAATATCAGGGCATTATTATTAGCTCAAGAGTGGAACTTAAATTTCACACATTATACTCTCCATTGTGATAGGCTACTTTAAGTGCATTGCTGGTTTCGAATCAAACACGAAAACAACATTGCAAAACACAACTTTGCACGAGTCTCAATTTGGCTGAGCAGAGTTGATACCAAACTCGAGCTAAAAAAATCGGAGCTGTGAGGTGAATCTGCCCTGGACACGATGCCAGCTGTGTCCAATACGAGTACTTGACTAGTAGCTATCTCAACACAAGTTCACTCTTTTCAATCGCATAATCTGATAATATGATTTATCTCTATAATTTCGAAAAAAGAAAACGGGTTTTAAACCGACCATACTGTTAACTGTACGTAAAGTTATTGGCAGTCCAAACAAATTAACTTGTAAAAAAATTGCGGCGCTTTTAAGACGGCGCATGCAGCTAATATCGCGCTGGTTCGCTGTCCAATACGCAGCCGTTCAGTTCTATTATTCAGTTCAATAGCATTACCCATATGACAAATTGTGGAACTCGACATACGAAAAATGTCTCAAGCCATACTCACACACTGACGTACGAGTCACTATGGCTGTGAGTACGTCCGCATCGCCGCACACATAGCGCAGCTAACGATTGACGGCAGCTATAATTAAGTCACTAGGTATCTCTTCTGTCACCACCACTCCTTTAATCCATGTGGCGAAAAGTATGTGAGTCACACCTCGCGCGCTCCGAAAGGAATCAAATATATCTGATGTGTGGAATCGAACCAATACGCAGCGAGTTGAAATCAATCTCCAATCGCTGTGCGCAGGATATCCATCTAGGCACGGAATGCCGCATTTTCAATCGGCAAACCAACATGTTGAAGCCAGTCTGGTGGTGTTCAATGCAATGTCCAAGGTTCTAATAGCAATGTCCAGAGTTGGAACAGAGTACCCGGGACTTCGGAGCATCTTGATGCTAGCGTATTGCTCTAACACGAAAACTACTCGTGACCGTGGGGAGTCGTTGCTGATCAAGGCTTATCTCCAAGCATATATGTAACCCCAGTAAAGGGACAACTGTGAAATCGAGACAGCTTGCCCGACGCGGAAGGATGATGTGTCATTAAATCAGCATATCATGCTAATCAACGAAAGAGAAAGGGAATCAACGGAGAGTCATAGCTTGTGAAAAGAAACGAAACAAATTTGGGGCTATACAAGGCCAAACCTGATCAGTTCGTTGGTAACTTTATAGCATGACAGCTGCATATTGCATGATTATTACATATTCTTTCCATCTCCCTTACTATATCTGCCCTCAGCAGCTGTATGCTCAACTAAACAACAGCTACGGAGCGAGCTCTCCACTCACTGTGCATTGAGCAGCAGCGCCACCGAGTGCTGCAGAGATCCGGCCAGAGTAAACTGGTTGCTGCCGCCCAGCTCAGGTCGCCGCTCCTCTCCTCTCTCCCGCTCCTCTGCCCCTCTCTCCATCCGCTCCTCTCCCGTCGAGTGGCCGCCCCCGGCCGCGGACGGTGGCAGCATGGGTACTGCGGGACATACAGGAAACGGCGGCTGTATTGAGAGCAAACAGTGACGATAAAACGCATTTGACGGCCACCGCAGCCGCCTGTTGACAGAAAACGGTGAAAGGATATTGTCAATGGCCCAGAATTGGCGGGAAGCTGCCGCGCTGATTCGAGGATATTTTCCCAGGATGGTCATCAGAAATACCATTCGTGGAATAACAAAGGCTACATAAAGAAATCACGAGAGAGAGAGAGAGAGAGAGAGAGAGAGAGAGAGAGAGAGAGAAGATAGAGAGAGAGAGATAGAGAGAGAGAGAGAGAGAGAGAGAGAGAAGAGAGAGGAGAGAGAGAGAGAGAGAGAGAGAGAGAGAGAGAGAGAGAGAGAGAGAGAGAGAGAGAGAGAGAGAGAGAGAGAGAGAGAGAGAGAGAGATAGAGAGAGAGAGAGAGAGAGAGAGAGAGAGAGAGAGAGAAGAGAGAGAGAGAAGAGAGAGAGA